>NW_017100544.1:243870-252375 GCF_001263275.1 Habropoda laboriosa
TTTAAATTCAATATTTAATTATATTATATTGCAATTATATTGCAATTTTATTTATGATTAAATAAATTGCTATTACGAAAAGCAACTACTCTTAAAACTTTTTAAATGATGTTCAATAGATCGTGCAAAGAATTAAGTTTAATGTCGAATATTTTTAACATTAAAATTGTATCCCATAATTGAGTGACAAGAAGTATGAATATTTTCTAGATTATGTTCATATAAATAAATTATATGGTTCGTAATGTTTCGAACTAATCAAAAGATGATGTCTTTTGAATATCAGATATTATATGCATTCAGGAAACAAATTTTGAAAAGAAATCAAAAGTAAGTATTAAAAATTTCGAAGTGACACACAAAAATAGACTGAATTGCATTTCGGCGAACGATGGCATAGCAGTACAGGGTGTCACCAACATCGTGGTACAATCGGTCCAGTAGTAATTCTATATGCAAAAATAAGTCGAAAAAAAGAATAACATGTTTTCATTTAAGGCTTCGTTTTCGAAAAAAATGAGTTTGAAAATCCGTCACGTACCTGTGTACCTATTAACTGCAAGTTTCGAGATATGAAACTTCTGTTTCTGCTCGTGTTAGTATTATGAAACATAGACAATGACACGATTTGTTTAATAATTTGTGCACATTTGGCACGAATATACATACCTACAGTTATCAAAAATTGAAAGTTATCAAAAACATGATCGTACAAAAGTTGTTTGGTATAAAGGGGCACATTATGTGGTATAAATAATTTTTCCGTAGTTGTAGTAGCAGGGGAGATATCAAAGTCAAGTTAATTTTTTCAAACAGAACCTTATATTTCTTTAGGATAAAGTTCCGAAAGGCTCCGGTTGCCAATCGACACGAAATTTGGTGAGAAGGAGAAGGAAGGTGGGTGGACCTCAAATATAAAATATTAGCTGCAGCCAATTATTAGTTTCTGAGATATTAACAAAAAACTTTCAGTTCGATGCATTGAAACTGCGTAAGTAACACACTGAATCCTGCCTATACAGATGTTATTAATACATCTGTTTTCGCTGTATATAGTTGTCGCGTCGCGTTCTCCTTTTATCTTTCTCAAAGTGTTCGCGCTCACGACTGTTACCCGCCAAATTAATTTTAGGTAACTAGTTCAAATTTTGTTTGCTCGATACGTTAGCAAACCTGCGTCACGAAGCTATTGACGACTGGTTTTAAATAACTCGAGTGTTCGATCGCGACTCGAAATGTGCGTGATGTCTCCTCGAACGGCTGGAGATCTAATGGTGTTCGCTCGATAGAACCTTTTCGAATCTGTCGCTCGATCGCCGAATTTTTCTGGAGTCCACAGTGACTCCCCCGCCAAGTGTAAGAAGGCACGCTGATTGGTTTTTCACGTACGCACAAATTACCAATCAACGTGCCCCTTGAGTGTCACCCTTCCATTGCGCCCTTAGCGCGCATTTCCTTGGAAGGAGTGGAGCCCTACCCGCGGGTGCGTGGAATCTTCGCTGTCCTTCGGTGACGCGTCGGAAATTCCCGCCAGGTCAACCCTCGGCCGAGAGTGCCGTTATACGCGCGTGTGGATTGACCCTTCAGTAATACCTGGTTTATGACACGTCTTCGGTTATTGAGGACGCGGAAAAGTCGAAATTCTAAAGGCATCGTTCTGTAAGAAATTACTTATTTTTTCGCGGAGTTACGAAGCGTCTTTGTTCTCAAAAATAACCTTCTCGTGCGAGCGTGCCATAAACTCGGTCAACGAAGACCCCACGCGTTCCGTACCTGCGCGACGGAACATAGTTATGGTTGCCGTCAAGTGTCGAGTAGCCGATGACACGAATAAGGGAAAATGGGGGAATTGCGGACACTTAAGCGTAATAATAAATTGAACCAGTAGTATTAACACTAATTAATCTCCTTTTATATCTACAGAATTGACGCTAATACATTTTTGAAATGAAGTTACAAACAAACAAAAATAAACAAACATAAACAAAAACAAAATCTGTCTTGCCCGTAATTACTCGTAGCCATCGGAGTAAATGCAGACTAAGATTAGTTTTCTATTTCCTTACATAAAATACCGACAAAACCTGCTGAAAAACTTCTACATGTGCCCATTTTTGAAAAACGAGACATAAGATCCAATCTTCTGTGGGTGGATCAGAATATTTTTCGTTGCAGAGAATACAAAAATATTCTTTTTGGATATATTCTTCTTGGTCGTATTGAAATTTAAGATTTTTTACCCTTTTCTCTTTCTTACTAATTTTGGTTTTCTTGTTTTCCTTCTGCTTAAATACTTCCCCGTTTCTTCGTTTCCTTTTTATTTTCTTGCGTTCTTTCTTTTCTAACAGAAGCTTTTCGAGCGTGCTAGTGAAAATAATTGAATATTTCTTGCTTTCTGTTCGTCTATTAGGTTTAAATTGAGGCGTAGGTATGTTTACTAATTCTTTTAATGAAATTGAATTATCTTGATAGTCTTGAGTTGTTGCAAATACGGTTTGGTTTATATCGATGGCAATTTGCGATTCATTTTGTTGACTTACATTATCAGTGGCGTTTGTTTCTGGCTGTTGATTTTGCACATTCTGGAGGGCACCAGAACTTGCAAACTTGTTTTTAAATTTCTAAGTTTTTTAAGTTTTTAAATTCAAAATGGCAATAATACCGTCTAAGGGGTAATTGTGGATGTCCGCATTTACCCCATCACAATGTCCGTAAATACCCAAAATGGACTTTACATTCTAAAATTAAAAAATGATAGGCAAATATAGGTGTTTTCTTATTAAAAAGCATTACATTACTATCTTTAAGGTATGTACCGAAGCTTTAATAAATTTAAATATTAATTTCTACTGTTCAAACCGACATACCACTTTAAAAACTATACTGTAAAAATTATAAGAAAAGGATCGAATGTATTCTATGAAACTTATCTTTGTAGTTATGCCTGATTTTTCGTTGCGACTATTTTCTCGGCACTATATATAGCAAAAACAATTGCGAAAACATGACATGAAGGGGGGCGTGGACAAGTGAATATCACTATGTCCGGCATTACCCCGCGTCCGCAATTACCTCATTCTCCCTTACCTACCCTTCTGCAATATTTTAATTAAAATATCTCCTAAAGGAATGGTTTCTCGGTATAAATATATTAACACTTTTTTATAGAGAATGATGAGCATATATGAGCGTGGACAGAATTTTCAAACTCGATTTTCTCGAAAACGAGGCATCAAACGAAAAAAATTTTATTCCTTTTTTTCGACTTATTCTTACATGTAGAATCACTCCCTGCTTGGCCGTACCACCTGTCCGGCCACACCCTGTATATTACCATTCTAAGCAAAGAGTTTCAATGAAAGAATTTGGAATAAACTCAAACGGTTCAGCGGAAACAAAAAATTTAGAAATATATCTAACATTAAAAACGTAACAGACAATAGATACTATAATATCAGACCCAAAACAAATCGCCGACCTTTTGGCACATTCCCTTACTAATAAGACGAGCGATGAAAAATTTAGCCCAAACTTTCTCAAAATAAAACAGGAAATAGACCGACATCGGATAGACTACAAAAATATCGAAGTTACAAATAACACGTGAGAATTAAATACGGAAATTCAACTGCACGAATTATTTTTCAATTCTTAACCTTTGTAACAACTCAAGTCCAAGACTAGACGAAATTTCAAACATTTTCATTAAAATATGACCCAACAATGCATTAAAATATCTCTTGAAATGCTCTCACATGTTGTATGTGTAAATTACTGGAAAAAAGTATGGATAAAAGATTACGATAGTTTTTAGAAAATCGCGATATTATTACAAATCATCAAAACAAGTGTAGACCGAATCGATCAACTATGGACAACCTCATAACATTAGAATCTAGCACTTGCAATGCCTTCAACAACAATCAACACTTAATGGCAATTTGTGTCGACATCGAAAAGGCGTATGACATGATCTGGAAGAACCGAGTAATTCAACCGCTTATAGAACTCAAAATATGTAGAACCATAATACACTTTGTCAAAAACTTTCTCAAAATCAGGCATATTCGAGTACGAGTAAGTGGATATCTATTAGAATGTTGTTACGAATCGCGATAATTGTCCCTCTTTTTGAGTCAGACCATTTAAGGAATCTACTTGGGATAGGGGACTCAGGTAGTGCTCGAAAGATAGATTATTAACGTACAACAGTTTGCTGTTAAAACTATATATTTGTGAATGAACGTTGTGCAGAGCGCGAAATGTCTAGGCTTACTGATAGGAAAATTGTGTGTCGTGTCGTGTGGTGTTCACTATTTTATAAACTACGTGTGTGTTGTGATTGGTGGTGTGAAAACTGTCGTAGGTGGTTAGAAGTGTGTGGTGATTGGTTTTTTCGGTGTGTTTGGGGTGTGTTTGCTGGTGGTGTGAAAGTAGGGAATTTGTTCTTACATTTGTTATATTGCTTGTCTGAAAATTGGTGATGTCGAAGGTCTGTTTTATTGCTTAGGGTATGTGGTGTACAGGTGTGAGAGTCGTCGAATTTTTGGTGTAATAAAGTAATTTGCCCATGCCGGCTAAGAGCTCGCTTTTTAGAAGGTGCTGTCTATTGAAAATAGCGATGTTATTGTTCGGCTCGTCGGTACGGCCAAACAACCCAAGCGGCGTCTGTTACGCATGTGATAATGTCATGAAGTGTCAAACGGACTCCCGCAGAGATCAGTCTTAAGCGTCCCCCTTTTTCTACTAGCTATTAATGAAATAACCACCATCATCTTGCCCCCAGTGAAATGTACTATATTTGTATAATGTAAAAACCTTCAAACATTGCTTGCAACAAAAACTGCTTCAAAATACACTTAAAAAACTACAAGTATTTGCTGGAAAAACTGGGTTCAATATATCAAATAGTAAAACTACTGTAACTGTGTTTTCTATAACAAAGAGAGAAATCGAACAACCAGAACTCTACTTAAGAACTAGAGCTATTACTTAAGAGATACCCGGGTACCCAGGTTACTCGTGAAATACTCGGGTAATCAGAAAGTACCCGGGTAAACAGAAATTATCCGGGTATCTCATGAGATGAGATAGCTGAGAGTAGATATCTATTATTCCTCGACTGTTTGGGTACTTAGATACTCGGTATGTTTTACAATTGTTTGTTTTCATTTCTTGCAATAGTAGTTGCCGATATTAGAATTTATGGTAATAAATTAAAAGATATTATTTGAATTATAAATCTTCTTTATTTTGATACGCGAGGAAGGCACGTCGCTACGCAATCAATAAAACAAACATCGACAAGACGCTGAGAAAAAAAAACATATCAGCGTCACCCATACTAAACAGATGGTTATTATGTTATTTTTCTATATATGTTTATTGTTAAGGATACTTAAGTTAGACCAGGTTTACGATACGGACGCGACTCTCTGCTATTTTTGAGATTAAGGTTTGAATACGCGTTTAATGTTTTCGTTCGTTAATTATTCCTTATTGTCAGGAGGGCTCCAAACCTCTCATAAAAACGGAGAATTTGGAGTTTCTTCGTGCATCTCAATAGCAATCGACGTATCATAAACCCGCGCGAGCCCAGGCTCATTCTCGCGAGCGAGCGGTACCGTTACCCTGGGTTTTTCTCATAAGCCCAGGTGACGCGTACTTTACGCAAAACATACCCTCCTTGAGGGTGAGTGGTTGGCGTTGGGCGTTGACCAAGGCCCGAACGTGAGTGGGAGTCTTGGCCTCCTGACCAAAACTCACCCCCGTCAAGGGACCCAAACGTGACATTTTTAAGGGGGGGAATATCTCAGATACCCGGTTAAAAGTAATAGCCCTATTAAGAACACAAAAGCTATCAGTAGTAACTTTTTAGTCTCAAAAATTTTGGGACTTTCGATCAAAAACTCACTTGGATTCCTCATATGAAGATACTCAAAAGTGAATGCAACAGAAGCCTAAATATTCTAAAAAACATGGTCAGCAAGAACTAGGAAGCCGAATACCAAATTCTAATCAACATATACAAGGCCTTGATATGTTCTAAATTATATGGATCCATCATATGCAGTTCTGCAAAGCCCAGCGTCACAAAGATGATTGAACCAGTCCATAATTCAGGAGTTCGAATGAGCATTGGAGCATTCAAAACTAGCTCAATCGACGTCATACTTAGCGAAACCGACGTATTACCCTTATCTCTCAGAAGAAAACAACAACTGTAAGTCTTAACTATGCCATTTCAATGATAGCATCACCCACCAACCTCACATACCAATTTACAACTGCTAAAGGAAAAATAGAACTCTCAAACAAAAAATCCAAATTACTAGAACGAAATGACCACTCCAGTTACCTCCTTGGGGTATACACCCACCTAGGACAATACAAACTCACAGCATCCAGGAACTGAGAATTAAACATGTAAGTGCACACCACGCACACATAATTACTTAAGCATCTTAATTTCCAAATGAATTAAAATGCATCGCAATAACTATCTTACACACTACCTGATTTCTTTTCCACTAATTCTTGCAAATTATATGCCGTTCTCATGACCCTTACATATATCAAAGAATCAAAAGATGATAAATTTACCATTCACACCACGGGAACTGATACAACAACCATTCTTAACTCAAATACTGAGAACCCTTTCGTCCAAGAAATGCGGGAAACCTTACTTGCAATGGAAAACAGGGTGCGAACATCACAAATATTATTTAATAAAACACCATTCATTTCCAAAAACACCGAAATTGAGAACACGATTGCGGTAAATATCTCCTCATCCAATGTAACATATAACTTCACATCACAACCAATTTATTACAATGATCTGAAAGCGATCATAAAAAACAAAATCAAATCATTGTGGAACTCGACGTGGAAGGACGTGTAAAAATTCACTTAGTTCGAGATGATATATTCCAACAAAACCCCGTGAGTTCATTGAACAGGAAACATCAATTACAATACTTGTGAGGTTAAGAATAGGCCACACAAACTTCACCCATGCCCACCTAATCGTAAAAGAATATTGGAAGAAGTACGATATTTACAATACAAGAATCACTGTGGAACGCATTGGATTCTCTAAAGTGTTAAGGCGTGTCCTGTAGCCGGATTTATGGCAGCGAGTCAAGTGGTCGCCGTCGCAGGCAAATATCGTTTTCTCAAAACACCACAGGTGTTTATTGCGTTGCCTGCGACACTTAGTCCCTAGGACCAGACTCTGCCATAAATCCTGGAGTCTCCGAACGGAAAATAGAAAAGTGGCCCACGACTTTTGCCAACGTCGATGGGCCACTTGACTTTAACAAAGCCTAGAAAAGCGGAGATTCCACAGGATTCCCTCGCATCCGTCCACCGAACACCCCACTCTAAGATAACGCGCTAAGGGCGAAATGGAGGGAGGTTGCGATGCACCGGAGTAAACTGATTGGTGATCTAGAAAAGGAAAAATCACCAATCAGGGTGTTTTTAGGAAAATAGGAGTCTTCGTCGAGGACTCGCGGGAGAAACACTTTGCAACTCGCGGGGGAAACACTTGGACCTCTCACTTCGCAATGGAATTTATATCTTGAATTAGTTGTAGAAAATAGAACATAAAATAAAAACTTAGTGTTTCAATCAAGAAACTGGTCCTTCGTAGCCTTAGAACATTAGTCGGCACACACGTGCAAAAACCGGCAACGCTTGAACGATCGAAAGATCAACCGCAAGCCCTAACAAAAGTATGAAAACAAAAGAAGACAACATATGTAGCATTCCAAGCAACCCTAAGATGATCCTAAATAAGAAAGAAGTAGTAAAACATCTCTTACAGTTTCTAAAAGACAAACCTTTTCTAATTAATCTAATTGTAGTGAAGCAACGGCATACACTAACTGACATCTGTTATACATAATGTGCACATTATAACAGTGTAAATATTGTACATATTCATGATTACTCAATAGCCGACTAGTCTAATATAAAATTGTATAAGCTTGTATAATGCAACTGTATACTATTGTAGTCGTTAATAACCTTGAGAGGTACATGCGACCTTAAATAAATAAAATAAAACAAAAATTAATCAATGTACTCTTGACTCGCCTAAACGGTTCATTCAGCAGTGCCGGTTAGTGAACTATCAGCGAACGATAGTAGAGATAATTATGTGGCCGGCCTTAATCACTCGCGCGATTGTTACGGTTGATGATCTTTTAGTCCGCCACGACATTTTAATTGACTCGATGTATCCATTATCGCTGTAAGAGTGTTGTCCGCGCAGTAACCCGTCGCTGAAACGCTCTCCGGACGATTGACACGCGTAAATTGCTAAATGGAAAAGTTTTGTTGACTCGAACCCGACCTTTCACTTGTGGAATTTCAAAAAGGGTTCAGATTGATGCTTTACGCGTCGATTTTCCGGTTGAAATTATTATGGTATAAAGAACTTGGCATTTTTGACAGTTTTGAGTGTCGTTGATTCTGATAGTGATACAAAAGTAT
>NW_017100544.1:252473-256834 GCF_001263275.1 Habropoda laboriosa
GGTGGAAGTGTTTAGAATAGGGACTTCAAACCGGTATGATTTTGATACCGGTATTATGTCAGCAAAGCTATACCAAAACTGATATCGTATTGTTACACCCTCAAATATTTTCCTTCTTAGTCTTAGTTTTATCTGTATTTACGAGTCACCCACTTTCACCATTACTCATACTGGACTCTTCACCTTCCAACTCTCCTCTCAACTCTCCTGCATAGTCTCAACTCAAAGTCCATCTTTCCTAAAATAGTCCTATTAAATATATATATTAAATAGTCCTATTTTCTCCATTTCCGCATTCATTCTCTGTTTTACCACGCGCACGTCACGTAACGTTAAACCTCTGTCAAATAAAGTTCTGTTTTTACGCAACGACGATCCTTTAGGTGTTACCCCAATATCTGCTCCGAGTTCTGAGGAATTGGAGCAAACCGGGCATCATAGTTTCGAAACAAATGAATACCGAAACCGAAATAAATACCGCTATTTTTTCGGTTTTTCTTTTGGTGACATGGTAGATTAAAGTAATATCTTCATAACCTTTATTAATTCGAACTATAAAAATATCGATATAACATTAGGGGAGAGTCGTACAGTACCGGCTAAAGCTAGATCTCGCTTATACTGTTAGTTGTCTGCATAAACAAATAAATACTATAGTCCTGAGCAACGTATTCCAGCGACGTTCTTTTTTCTTCAGTATTACCAGAGTTCTAAGACGTTTAACGTTTACGCTGGTGTTCCGTACGACAAAAGTTATTTTTCATAGCTGCAATGGTTGGGCTCACGTGGAGTGTACGGATCAAGAAAATATCGATCACTTTACCTGTGATATTTGTAGACGTGCCTAAATAAAAGTTCTATTCTATTTTTAAATGATTTTTACTAACATTATTTATTACTTAGACCTTCAAATCTACCAACTAAGTAGCTGGCCGGTACTGTACGATAATTTTTCGTTCGCTGCAAATTACAACCTTTTTATTTCTACGAATTATTTATCTTTATGAGAAAATTTAAGGAAAACCATTTGTCCCCTTTTATCAAGCATCCTTTGTACTACGAATTACTTTTTTGAAATTTCATTTTTACCAACATTAACCCAAGTTATAGTACAAAAACTTAGAGTGGCCGGTACTGCACGACTATCCCCTATATCTTTATGTAAAAATACTAATATATTAATATACATTTACCGGTAATATTTTCGATTCCGTATTTCATTATTTAAAACTTTTAAGATATTTTTAGTTATATTTTTACGATATTTCTAGGATATTTTTATTTATGCATATATTGTATTTGTTGTTAACAAATTTCATCCCCAGTAACGGTATCCTTTACGGCTGGAATTTCCTTCCGCCTTTGTTCGATCAGTGTTTCCGGTTCTTTAAGGAAAAGACAATTGTTTGATCGCGGCGCTGGTTCGTCCACGGGGGGTCTATGGTGGGCCGCTAAGTGTCGGCAACTCGGTATGGCGACCAAATGTGACTAACACATTTTATTGCGATAACCCGCCAAACTGAGGCTTCAAACTTTAAATAGTTTTAAAGATGCAACTGAAAAATACCAGTATTTTAAGTTTCGGTAGCAATCCCTGGTTCAGAATATGTAATACGAGATAATTATGCAATATAATTTGAGTTTTGAAGTTGATATAAATTCAAAAATATTTACTTTCGAAGGAGAATAATTTTTTCACATAATACAATGGCGAAATCAAAAATAATTGAGACATGACTTATGTATGAAATTACGCATTTAGTTTATATCTTGCAATAAATCTCAATTAACGAGGAAATTAATAATTTGTTTAACTTCTTTACAAGCTTATTAGTGTTTGTGTATATCAGGATTATTCATGAAATTGGTTAAGGCATATGAAAGAAAAATGTTGACAAATTGTACAAAATTATATTTTAATGCGAAATTTTAACATCGTATAATCTCGACATAAACGCACGATTTAAGTACGTACACTACCGGCCGAAAGTTTGGAATCACCTGCCAATTTACATTAATATTGAATCTGCTACTAATTCTTTATTGATTTGAAATTGATATTGTGGAGATCGATAGCACTTTACCTCATTTTGATTGACTTGAATGATAAAAAATTCGTTGGAAAATTATTATAAATGCTAACCTTTTTGGGGAATTTTTGTGCAACTTGCAATGCACAGTGATTCCAAACATTTGGCCGGTGGATGACATGGTGATTAGTTGGTGTGCAAAAAGTAGAGAGGAGGTGAGTGAACATTAAGGAAAACTGGTGGAAGAAGAAAGTCATACATAGTTATTCCGTGTTTCGTAAAGAAATTAGTCCTTCGAGCTTGTACCTAGTCGACACACTACGTGCAAATGTAACGAAGCAGTGAAAAACGGCAGTCAATCACAGGTATTAACAGTTGGAAAGAAGTGATCTATTGCTTTACGGTTTTTTTGGCCGGCTCGTTCGTTGGCACGACAGATCATAATCCACTAATGTTCCGCGGCATACCCACGGGATCTTGGCATTCCCTTTGTCATGATTTTGACCGTATTGAATGGCACGGGTGACTAGCAATTTGTACAAGGGACAACATCCGAAGTGCAAATTGCTAGCACGTTTATGACACGCAAGCCAGTAAAGTCGTTTTTGAGAATCGCTTTATTTTTATCCTGCAATTGTATTTCTTCGAGTTTCTTCGTCCTCAACGACTAATTCCATGTGCCATAAACGTGAATTTCCAAAGGGTCATCGAGACCGGGCCCAGTGACCATCGACCAGGTCAGGCCGCAGGATCCAAGCCTGGCGGAAATTCCACCACGTTGCCAAATTTCACGTTTAACGTCTTCCACCTCCCCTGACACCACCTCTCCTGCCTGGAATAGGTGGATGTCGGTGGATCTATCACCTGATTGGTAAAAATACGTACCAATCAGGCGACAAAGACCGGCTCACGAATTTACTTCGACGCAGAAATTAGTGAGGCAGTATCGTAATCTCTTGTTCAACACGTATCATCCACACCACTAATCCATTTTCAACTGCTTCAGTAAAATAGTCAACTACCAATTTGCACATTCACTTTTAAACTTCAATATCACACCCCTAATCTCCTTATAACCCTAAACGGTCGTAAGAACATACGCGAGTATAGAGAAACGCGTATTCTCGTCAGAAATAACTAATGTGGCTTAATATTATGATTATTAGCTTTATATTTGTAGGAATGGAAGTTTCGTATAAATGTTCATAACAAGACTACGTATGTTAGAATTTCAAGCGTGACCGAGGGATGTTTGAGCAAGAGCGATACGTGCGAAAGAAGAGTGTTTGGGACAGAGTGTTTGAAATTACAGTGTGAATGAAGAGTGTATGGCCGCCCAAGGGTTTGCGTGGACGTGACTAAATGCTATCTGTACTGAAATGAGCGAGAGAAATAGAATAATAGAGCGAGAGAGAGAGAGAGAGAGAGAGAGAGAGAGAGAGAGAGAGAGAGAGAGAGAGAGAGAGGGTGCAAGGATATACCGTGTGGAAGATGCGTGCATGAGTCAAGTAGTTTTAAGTGCTGTTAGTCTTGTGTGAATATATTTATTGAGCTTTATAATAAACATTATTGTTGAAATTACCCCTGTGTCTCTAACCCACTCATGTGGGATTTCCTTAAATAATCCTTACATATTTAATAGAATTATGTGTAGCAATCGTACAGCTTCTGTTGTGACCTGTGTAGTAAGAATGGGAAGTGGTTCACTTGGCATCAGTTGCAACACACACTATGTAATGTATATTAAATTTATTATAATCGACCGTATAGCTTAAAGAGCACGTGGCGCAAGATGAATCTATGTATCGCGTCCAACTACCAAACAGCTCCTTTCACTAATTGACAAATAAAGTTTCCTTGCTCTAATTAAATAGAATATGAAATACAGTATTCTTTCATATAAGTTCTTTAAATATTCGTTTTAACTACGATTTAACAAGTCATAATGATTTTCCTTTGTACAAGACTACAAAATTACAAGTTAGAAAATCTACCAAGTAATGAAATTAAAGGTAGACATCGTAACGAAAAAAGAATGAAATTAATTAATATGATATTTCATATAAAATATTTCATATATAATAATTATGTACGATGCTCGACTCGTGAACGAGACTGGGTTCAGCTTGAACTCGGTTAGTATCGTTGCGCTCCCGATGTGTTAATCCCGGAAGGGCGAAATTCTAGTAGTTGGTGTGGTGATGGTGAACTTTTAAACTCGTTTATTTGTGGTGGTGCGTGGGTATATATTAGGTCGGTGTATGTCGCGATTGGTTGGACGTTGAAGGCGGTGGAAAAGAAGGTCTCGAAAAATGCGGAGGTGTGATTGGA
>NW_017100544.1:257534-276032 GCF_001263275.1 Habropoda laboriosa
TTTCCTTACGATCGTTTCCGGAGGTAAGGAATGATACTTGAGATGTGTCTTTTGGTTTTTCTTGTCCTCGTGAAGTGTCTCTTTTGAACTCTTTATTTTGTGGTGGTGCGTGGGTATATATTAGGTCGGTGTATGTTCTGATTGGTTGGACGTTGAAGGTGGTGGAAAAGAAGGTCTCGAAAAATGCGGAGGTGTGATTGGATATTAGGAAACTAGTGGAAGGAGAACGTGAGGGTGAAGGTGGTGTGCAAAAGTTGAAATAATTTGGGGAAAACCCGGAAAGGGGAAAGGGATAGGAAACATGACCAGGATGCGACTTGAACTGCTTTATGATAGGGAAGGAATTTGTTAGGGGCTAGGAAGACCGGTGGGCTGCGCGACCGGACAAATTTTATTTAAAATCACTTTCACTTGCCTTAAGAAACACTGCTAGAAAAAAGAAGTCGATGACTCTCAATTTTCAACATTTAAAATCATTCATCACTCCATAAATAATTCTAGAACCTATGTATCTATACTTATTATTCTCTATATTTTTCTTTTAATTGTATCCAAAAAATTACCATGAACCCAATAATTCACAAATCAAATTTGTGGTTCTGAAAAATTAAAAAGTTCGATAAGTTCCGTGAAAAGTATCATTTTGTCATTCACAAACTAATTACCAGGGACCATTAAACACTATATCGTATCGTTTCTGCACAATTGACAAAAGAAGCGATCGAAAGCCACACTAGTTCCCATACAGGAAGCTCTTGTAAACGATTGACGAGGTTAAAATCATGTGTGTACCGAGACACGCAGTAGGGAAACCCGTCTAATTACAAACGAGAGACCGTGGCCAGTGAAAGAGCACGCAATTATCTGACAGAGAACAGCGACAACGCGTTTGGTCATACATCTATTTCCGGTTCGCGTGTATCGACTTATGGTTATTGTAAAATGCACCGCATGGCGGCGAAATATCCCGATGAAAACGTGATTAACGTTGACAAGAGATGTCATCCGCTATATTTTGCTAATTTTCAACGGCACGGTGGACGGCCATCGAACGTCAACGTTCGTATTTTTCGAGCCGTGTTAAAATGATTGCACATCGTCTCGTTAGCGAAGTTACGTTAAAAGCATGTATAAATGATGTAGCCCTATGAAGATTAGTATTATTTCGTTTTCGAGTATGTAATATTCACGTAACGTGTAACGTGGGTTATTTGTCAACGCGTCGAGCACCGTGATTTTTCGCTGATTTTACATATTCATTCGTGAAAGTGAAAGATTAATTATATGCATGCAGCTTCGAATAAAATATGAACGTAAGTTTTGGATACAAAAATTCGTTCAATCCATAGAAGCTCAAAAAATATGTTTTAAAAAGACAAAGATTTATTACACGTACAAGTACTTATAAATAACTATCAATTATACAATTTCAAAAGATCTATTATTCTAAGGCTGCTATTTATTGGGTCAGTATTTTAAAAAATTTTCAATCAGTATTTTAAATAAAACATCAGTACGTAATATAAGTGATCAGTATTACATCGATTAATACAAAAACTGTCAGGATTTTCATTAAAATATTAGTAAACATAATAATTTGTCAGTATTTTAAATAGATGGTCAGTGTCTATAATAAAATATCCTAACCTAACCAAAAATTTAAATTCTATTGACCAAAAAACAAACAAATACCGACCAAATAAATAAAATTGTAGTGACAAAATGCGATTTAATACGACAATTATACTGACCAAATAAATACGAGTTTTATTCTAATACAAAAGAGTAAAGAATTAAAGGTACGTAGTTTTGTTTCAAACCCAGGAAGACACTATTGAAAGTAATATAACATAGTGATTTCACAGCCAAACTATTTAGGATACAGAGGGTTAATCTATGATACGGCAGTTCTTTGTTAAATTTCAGTTGTTTTGCATTTTTGTTTCTTACATTTATATTTGGTTTTGTAATTTTGTGTCGAGATGATCGCGCCTCTGATTCTTGAAAAGCAGATTTTAATAATAGATAGTTATTAAAGATTGAACATAAAAAAGGCTGCAAGTAGTAATAATAAAAATTCCATGAAAAAAGTTTTTTAAACACCGAAAATATTATTTATTAACAAAATATATCGAAACTTATTCTTTACATGTACTGCACTAGTTCATGCTATAATCTTACAATATTTTTGTTTTAATATTTGAAGTTTTATTAATTAACGAATGGACAAGTTTTATACTATAAGGAAAGATGAAAATTCAACGACATTCACACCCTCTTTTACATATTTTTTCTAAACTTTTCTGTAATATGAAACAGTGTTACTTTTGATAGAAATCAGTTATGAAACTGTATTAAAGTGTTAATAAAAACGTTTTAATGACATACAAGTGCCAAATGTAACAACACGATCACAATTTATTAAATTTTACAATCTAAATTTCGCTCTCTGGGCAAATTTTTTCAGTTTAACAGCTTTAATAGCTTTTGTCATATTTTTTTTGAATAATTATTTCTTAGGCCTTTCTTTTCTTTATTTAACTTTGTACTTGGTATCTGAAGGAGTGATTGAAATTCATTTTATTATTTAGTAACAAATTTCTTAATGTGGTAGTAATGTCATACAATCTCATATTGCTACCAATTTGCCACTTTACTTTCCGTCATTATACCACAATCAAAAACACAATATAGAGGAAATCTATACAAAACCGTATACCTACTTAATGTTCGAATTACAATAACTTTGTAATTTGTAAAACAAATTGTGTAATCAAAAGTGTATTTATTAAATGCTTCCATAATGAACAAAAAGTAACAGAAATAAAAGTAAAAAATTCTATCTTAGTACTTAAATTAACAATAAAACGAAACCTTTACTTTTTCCTATTTTGCACCATGGTATGGGTAAAACCGTATACACTATACCATATTGCCCCCAATCTAAATTAACAACGATAACATTGAAAATGATCAAATTTTTCTGGTCTTCAGCCGGTACCCAACCTTCTTGCAAATGGCTCATGCCATATTCTTCGTGACAATATAGGCAAATGTCATCAACTCCCGATTTATTTGATTTAATTATTTTTCACGCCAATTTTTGTATTTTGTTTTTTTTTCTAATAGTTTTTCCTTAATAATTGTGCGGTATCTGACGAACACCTTTAAACAGGAATGAAATGCTAGGTACTTAACTAACTTAAATAGACGTCCAGGATATAAACGCATGCCGGTTGTGCCCCAGAACGCATGAACAATCTTTTCTTTGTAACTAAATATGAAGACGAAAATGACCGGCAACAATTTTCGAAATATAATGTCAATAGATGCTGGTAATAAATATTGTCATGTAATTTGCCTACTGATTATTACCAAAACACTGTAGCATAGTTTTGAAAACAGCCGAGTATAAGATCAGAACACTTGAAAACACAATAAACTTGATAATTCTTTAGAATTTACTTGATATATAACAAAACACTGTTGACTGATACTTCAATATAATTCAGAAAATAACTGCAAAATAGTCGTGGAATTTTTTCAATTAGTTACCGAAATAAGTATGATGTACTGTTTTACTCAGGTGTGCGGTTTTGTACAGGTTTCCTCTACTTTAAGTCTTCATTAATATTCTCAAACTACGATTATTATAGAATAATTTTACCTCCCTTGTTTCTTTGCGGTGAAAACGAGAACTGTTCGTTAAACAAGAAAGCGACAATGAACGACAATTGCTGTTATCGAAGGGTATTATTAGGGTGTCTCATATTTGTACCCTCCCCTTTATTATAAGAAAAGATGAAAGTCCAATAGCACTTGTAACCTTTCCTTATGTCTAATCTTCAATTAATAATAATTTTACAAAAATATGAGATGAATTTTTACATTTTTACTAAGTATTGAGGCTCAGGGTAGAAAGATAATACCATAATTTTTTAATCCAAATATAAATCATATTTGTGTTCACAGTAGTGTAGTATAACAATTTAGAACTACTGTTGCTGCAAGCAATAACTTCAGAAAAAAAGAAAACTTTTTTTCTTTATTAATAATAATCAAGTACAGCCCATAAAAGCATCTTTTCGATGCAGACAACATACGTATATAAACCAATAAATTTCAAACCAACAAATTTCCCAACACTGACTTTACGTGCACAAAAATGAAGAAATATATCACAAATTAGAGTTAAAAATAGTAGTCATTTTCTTTAAAAAAAAAAAAGACGCAAGCGGTTAGTTTCAAGTGATCACGCGAGAAAGTTTCGTATTATCGATGACGCTTTACGAGAACGACGATCAGTCGGCATAAGTTCGCGTTTTATATTCCACGGGAGCCCGTAAAAACCTCTAAGCCGCGTAATCGCACGCGACTTTGATCCCGAAATAAAATTCCTCCCCGTCTCTCAGACCCGTTCTGGAGCTGTTCTCCCGTGGAAAAGAGTCAGCGGCGCCACGTAAGCGAAACACCGTCACGTCGAAAAAATACACGTGCCTGGCGCGTGTTACACTGGGAAACACGTACTACATAGGCGAAAATTCACAGCCGGTTGTGCGCCTCGTGACGCGAGGAAAAGCCAACAGCGGGGAAAAACTACCGCGAGGGAAAAGCCACCGCCCTGATGACTTTGTTTACACGAGCAGCTCCTTTTGCCTTACCAGTTGGTAAGTTGGCGTTCATAGAGACGACAGAGTTACCGTTTCTCTATTCGCGTACTCTCTGGTCATTCTCCTGATTCGTTTTTCCTCTTTGTCTTCCGAGACAACATCTTTACGCTGAATCTAGCTGAGAATCCGTGTAATCGCAGTTCTTTTCCCTTTAGAGGGTTTATGGACGAGAATATTGATTATGTCGTCAGGGTTTAATTATAAAGTGGGAAATTTTGATAATAAATGTTAATACTAGTAAGAAAAGTAGTTTGTGTTTTCCCATTCTTTATTTTTGTAAAAGTAAGTAAGTACTTATTTCGTATACCACTAAAAATGAAAGAAATGAGATACACTCAGGCTTAGACTATGAATTGATGCAAAAAAAACTTTCTTAAGAGAGACAGTTAAATTTAATGCATCTTCAAAGAATTTCATTATTCCATCATAATCATTATTCATTATACTTGTCGTCCTGAGCTTTAATTGAAAACCTTTCTTTATTTATTGGCCATGTTACATCTGTTAAAATAAACTTTGGACTATTCTAATATCACGAATATTAACATTCTTTTTTTTTAGTTATCAGTTTTTTTGCGGAAACATTAATATCATTTTTTAAGAGAACGATTGAATTGTGATCCATGGTTCTTTTGACACCTTTTGTACTCGCGACGAGTAAAATACGATGCAGGCAAAAAACTTTGAACTTATCTTTCAAGGTCCAGGACAATTTTGCACATAGATTTTATTACAAATGTCCACCGATCCAAAGGTGTAGAATCCAAAGAAATGTACAAAGAAATTTTTCATTCGAATGAAACTGTTAATGATCATACGTACTCTAAACTATGCGAAAAAATGATTATGTAAAATTGAGTAATGGAACAGTGTTGAAGCAGCGACAGCGGACGAAAATAAATTTCACGTGTGAAAGCGTGTACAAGGGAAGAAAAGCGGCATCGAAATGAACACGGCGCGGCGGTCGTCGTGAAATTTTTGCACCGTCGACCAGCGTCGCTGCTTTTCTTTCGCGTCGTAAAAACACCGTATAAACGCGGTTTAAAGATAAACGCGCATCGTAACAGAATCCCATTTAACCAGTCGGTTGCTTTCCTTTTTATACGCGACGGAGACGACATAACGGATGTTAGGAAAAGGTAATGCGACTGTTTGTATCCGCGAGCCCGCCGGAAAAGGCGTGTCCTGAGGTCTCGTATCAAAATTTCATGCGATATCATTCGATATTTCGCCTCTGGCGACGCGATAGTTCGCGGTGGATTCTTTCTGACGATTTTTAAACGGTTGAAAATTATTATCGTTGATATATTTCTGAGAAAACGAGTCGATAATGTATATACCGTATGTTCGTTTTAAGTGTCTATATGTAATTATTTCTATAAGTATCAGAAATACGAAAAAATGTTTCAGATGAAAGTTCTATGGTATCGTGGGGGGCATATAATGATGAAAATTATTTGACGTTGAGATAACCTTGGAGAGTCCTGCAAAGGTCACGTTTAAATTTTTAAATAGAACCCTATATTTTTTATTGCATATTAAGCCTTTGTTGAGTTATTAACTTTCAAAGTTTACGTGCTGCCGGTATAGGCATTACCTAATATACACCGCGAAGAGGTTGCTCGAATGTCACAGACGAAGGGTGTCACTTAAATAATATCCCTACAATACGTCAAAGTAACATTAGAATATACTAATCAGTATATTCAAAAATGAAAAAAAATATTCGCTTTACATTTCATGCTATCTATAACTCAATTTCAGTAAATTATGGAGCTGCTTCTTCTTCGCTGCAAAGCCTTCGATTATTCTGCATTAATAGAAACTCTTCAATTTTCGTACAAAATACACTTTAAATACATCTTCTGCAATTGTACACGATCGGTAATCTATTTCTAAACAAGCCCAATTCCATCGACGATTTACCCCAGCCTGAGTCCGATACGCTTCAATCTCCATGCAGAACGAACCGTATATTCCCATGACTCGCGGCTCGAATCCGATCATGCTTGAGAAGAAAACAAGCAGTGTCTCCGAGCGTCGTCGGATAATTTCAAGGCATGGTCGATTGTCATTCGCGTTAGGTCAGCCTCGTATTCCCCGTGTCTTTCGAGAATGACGACGACGACGTGGTGTTCTCCCTTCTGGAGCAACCAAAGCAACACGCCGTGGCATAGGAAAACAGTAATCACGGAGTAACTCGCAGGAAACGGGAGGAGAACTTGAGAGAAGGTGGTGCTGGGGATCGAGTTGGCTGTAGTGTAATACGGGCCGCAATGCATACAAATGTCATTTCCACCTCTCGAGGACCCTCTTCCTTTTCTCACCATTTCTGCTTCCTTCCCCTCCCCCCCTACTTCCTTCCTTCCGTGTGCAGGATATTTCGTAGCCACGTGGTTCGTGTGCATATAGGGTGTTCCCGATAACTTCGTTAGGAGAAAGGAATAAGAGGACGTGTGTTAGGTTTTCTGTAGAAACTGTTTATGGCACGATTGACCGGGAACGGTTATTTTTGAGTTTAGGATTTTCGTTTATTGCTTGCACGGGTCTAATTACATCCTGCGAGGGTCACTAGAACTGCTTTGCTAGATTTTTAGTAATTTGTGTCTCTCGCGCTCAATAGCCAACGAACATACCCTAAACCACGAATTTCCGAACGGCACATCTGTATGTAACGGTCCGCTTGCCGATTAGTCACCCGGAGAAAATTCCAGACTTTTGAGACCTTCCGCCCACCCCTCGCGACCGTCTCCCACCCTTCCAAGGTGACAGCGCGCTAAGGGCGCACTGGAAGGGCGGCAAAGACGATATTAGACACGCTGATTGGCAAATGCAATCGTTAACCATTAACTAATCAGCGTGTCCCAAAAAAATCCCTCTCACGGACGTCGGAGACGCGACGTGGACGAGGAGTCGTGTAACAGTCGTTCAACCACCACGAACACGGAGAACCAAGGAGCAACGAGCTCACGTCACGCGATACCATAGATCAGTTTTTACAAGTTCCAATCATTTGGGTGGTCCTTCGAACCAGTATCTAGACGGCACAACGGCGTGCATACATCCACAAAGCTCGAAAGTTCATCGCCACAAT
Organism: Habropoda laboriosa; assembly: GCF_001263275.1. Taxonomy (NCBI): domain Eukaryota; kingdom Metazoa; phylum Arthropoda; class Insecta; order Hymenoptera; family Apidae; genus Habropoda; species Habropoda laboriosa. The sequence goes on from NW_017100544.1 coordinate 265,299, forward strand.
CACGGGCATTAACAACGTGAATGGTATTTTCTTAATATGTTGGCGAAGTTGGTAGGATTGATTAATTCGGTTAACTCTTTATGACCTACCATTGTAAAAATATGTAGGTCATTCGTATTTAAAGAGACAAAGAGCTCTAGTTCAAAGAATTTCTAAACAAGAAGTATACAGGTACAATACTTTTAAGATCATAAATTCACATTGCTGTTATCAGTTTAAAGTAGCTGTTTAACAACTATTTTAATGTGTGTGTGTGTGTATGTAAAATGAGGAAAATTAGGATGTTTTATCACATCCGCCTTATAAAACCAGATTTCTTTTTGTTTTATTCATTCAAGGAATCATTATGTGAAGTCAAGTTTCACAAATGTCCAGAACTGGTTGAGACTTCAAGACAAAGAATTCTTCAGAGAGATGGGACAAATGTATAACAGTAATAGGAGATTATGTTGAAAAATAGGTAAATTGTGAGATTCATTGTATAAACCATATTAAAATAATATCCTTTATTTACTGAATAATCCTTGTACAACATGGTATAGTGGCTTCGTTGCTGAGTCTATTTCATTATATTTAATTCTAGTTATCGTAGTTAGCATTATACTATATCAATGTCTTCTATTGGAATCATCGCCAGACAGCATAATTTTCGAATTATATAAGAGAAAAACAACACGTCATCCTAAGAAAAAATCTCAAATTCCACTAAAAATACAACGTACAAATTCAACAGTCTTTTCTCTCATAAGCAAGAAAATACCAGAAACTTCATCCCAATTCGTACATCAAGATTCCTAAAACAATCGGTCACACACACAGAACCTTTCGAATTTTCGTAATTCTCTTCCATCGCAAGTAAAGAAAATCGTCTAAATTAATCCGCTTTATTACTATCAAAATTACTTTCCTACATTTGGAAAATCATCGAATCTCCAGGCTCTGTTCTCTTGAGGAGCCGCCATTTATACACATTCGCAGCGCTTCTTTCGACTCGATCGTACGCGCGAGCGAGCTAACGTCGAACCTTCTCTATACGTGTCTATCGAATCCGCGAACAATGAGATCTAATATCGTCTACCGAATTATGCAGCTCCTTCCGTGCACGACGCCGGTCTCCTGGCACAACACGCCCCTTCTCTGTGCCTCGTCGCCACCTCCGCGGCTATCCACGTAGCCAAAAACAGTTCCTCCATAGAGTAATCGAGCTAGCCCGTTACCGCGAAATCGAAACCGGCGAATTTCTTCCGTCGACAATCGGCTACGTGAATCCACGATACAACGTGTGAGTTCAGAACGAGCTGCCGCTGTACTTACGAAGGATATACAGACTCGAGTACAGTTCAATTTTCTGACCGTGTCGGATAATGGCGGTCGAACGGGCCGGTGCAAAAGATTTCACGGCTACCCTAGATAGGGATCAACCTGCTAAACAAGGAATTTTCTCGTTTGGAAGAGAGTAACCTCGATGTTCATGGATCTGACAGAGGTTTGAAGGGATTGGGCTAGCGTACTCTCGTGAATCGCACGTCGAATGTGAGCTCCAAGCATTGCAGCAGGGTTGAAGCAGTTTCAGTTGAAAAATGATTACGAAATAAAAAAATTTTTTTGCTGAAAAAATTAGAACATTTCTTGGACATTTCAAGCTAATTAGAACATCTTTGAATCCGTCTGTACGTGTTAGAAATATTCTTGCGTTTGATGCAATGTAAATGAACTAGTGTATTACAACGGTATCAACATATTTACTTTCTTTTTTCTTTCACCAGAATTTTATTATTTACAATACACCCATACAAACATTTATTAAAAAATATGTACACATGCATAAAAATAATTACAATAAAAATTAATGAGTACCAGTATCGTTGATTTAGCTTAATAATTTTTAAAGCCCTCTCCTGTAAAATAGTGCTTTTTATCTTCACGTATCTTCTCAGAAACTACTGAAAATCTTCGATTCCAAAGTATTTTCCAAAATCTATTTTCCAATTGTTCTAATTATAGGGATACTGGCTGATACCGTATTGTACCTGAAAACTATGCATGATTCCTTGTACAAAATGAATCGGGAACTCAAGGCTATCGTTGATTAGGAATGACGTTATGAGTGACCCTATTTTTCATTAATAATCTAGACACAATGTTTCCAGTAGTATTTAATAGATTTTAGATAGGAAACACTGTATGGAGGCAGTTTTTTGAGCATGTACATTGAATGCAATCACCGATTGCACATAAATATTATAAAAGTGATTCCATGTGAAAGCGATCACTTTTTGACGTCGACATCAGGAATTTTGTTCCAAATGAAATATAATGTAGTACATGTGAAATTGGGGCGGGGGGAGGTTAAGTCATCATTTAGTTGGTTTCGAATTTGTTTAAAAAGTACGGAACTTTGAATTTGGCAATTTTTGCCATTTTTATGAAAACGAACGAGCTGTGCTCATCAATTTTTATCTCGAAAACTATTACACGAATTGAGCTCACTTTTTGTTGGTTTTAATCTAGATGGATGGCTCTATTGTAATAATATTTTTGTTATTTGAAAAATTGATTTTATAATACTGAAAATCATAAACAAATTCTTATTTTGTAAATTTCTCTGTGATGGGCTAGAGCTGTTCAAATTAAAAAAAAAACAATATGGTCACATTCCTTGAAATTCTACCTACAAAATGATGAGCCCTTTTACAGGATGGAGTATTTACCCCTTTCGCGTCATATGATGGGTCTGACCCGTCACGCGATTTTTGAAGCTATTTATGACGTTTATCCTGACATAAATTTTTGTCTGCTTGTAATAACACTCTTCTATATTATTTATACACCTTTTTCAAAGGAATTTGAGAATGATATTCGAAGAAATTGTATAGCATACTGTCGATGAAGTGTTTGCGTCGCCAACACCATTTTCGAACGTTCCTCCGGTAGTATCATTATAATGAGACTTGAATCAAGGAAACGGGGGCATTTTCCCGAACATGTTCCAATCACATCGAAAGAGCACCCGTTGAAAAGGTGCCAAGTATGTTATAAACACGGAATTCGAAAAGAAACAACATAGCAATGTAAAAAAATGCAAAATGGCACTTCATTTACCGGAATGTTCTGAACTCTGCGACCCGCATGGCAAAAGGATATTATTAGCAACAAATATAACAAAACTAAAAGGACCCCTAAAATATCTACATGAAATGTGAAACAGAAGGCAGCAGTTGCAAGTCCCATAACATTAAGTAATAGATTCTCTCCACTTTGAACCATGGAAGTTGAACCAGCAGATTGCTCCTTACCAGGGTCGTCTCACGAAGAGGTCGAGCCACCGCCGGTAAAGCAACCCCCTCCTCCGCCTATTTTCCTGGACGATGTACTGGACATACAAATAATGACAAAAGCACTAGATACCGTGGTGAAAAAGGAGGAATATAACCTCAAAGCTAACAAGGATAAAGTTAAAATACATTCCAAAAGCCCCGATGCCTACAGGCAAATTACAAAAATTCTAAGAACTCTTAATGCGAGATTCCACACGTTTCAACTAAACTAAGACCGAGCCTACAGAGTAGTTATACGGTTACATTCATCATTCTGTCACGAGATAATCAACATACATACGTAACATCAGACACAGTAAAACACATCAGCTCACCTCACTATTCGACGTAGATGTCAAACAAAAATATAATAACAAAGATATATATGGTATAACAAAACTAATGAACTCTATAGTTGAAATAAAACCTCCATACAAAAAGAGGGAAATAGTGCAGTGCAAAAGGTGCCAGCAATATGGATCAAAAATACTACAACCGTATATATCACTGAGTTAAATATGTTGAGCCTCATCCAACGAACGAATGTACAAAATCATCTGATACCCCAGCTAAATGTATACTTTGCAAAAAAGATCACTCAGCCAACTATAGAGGCTGTCCTGAGTATAAGGCTCTACAGTAACGAAAACTTTCAAAACCCAGAGCAAAAGTAATTGCAAATCAATCAACAACATTAAACACGACTAATACAACAGACAACGAGATGCACACATACCACTCAACATATGCTGATATTACCAAACGTAACATCAAAGAAAGCAAAATCAATGACATCAATAGTATGAACACATTCATGCAGGCAATAGAAACATCATTCAGCAAACTAGAACAAGTACTAATAAAACAAAGCGAACAAATAAGCAACATGCTAATACTGTTAACAAGAGTAGTACCGAAACACTATAATAATAAAATCCAACTTAAATCCTTACCAACTACCAGCCCACAAACAAGATTATCTTCAATCAACCAATATTATACTTCAAGACTGGCATTATCTCACCACTTCATCATCAGTATACTGTCCCTCTGGACACGATATTACCAAAAATGAATGGGACTCATTTTTTGCCAACTTGGGAAATAAATTTATCATGGGTGGTGACTATAACGCAAAAAATACGTACCGGGGATCAAGGATTACAACCCTTAGAGGCAAAATGCTCCGTAAAAGTATGCAAGGAAATAATTTGCAGCACATAAGCACTGGAGAACCCATTTATTGGCCTACAGACCTAAATAAAATACCAGATTTGCTTGATTTCTTCATCACTAAAGAACTTTCAACTCAACATATGCAGCCTAATTCTTACCTTGATTTATTCTCCGATCACACGCCAATCACCCACCACTTATACAAATTAAAAAAATCAAATTGGACCATCTTCCGTAATCTCCTCAACACTACAACCACGACAAAGCTTCCTCTTAAAACAAGGAGCAATATTGAAGAGGCAATCAATTACATCACAGACCACATCACTGTAGCAGTTAAATCAGCAACACCAACAGTAACACCTAAGACCTACGATCCATGCTACCCAGATAATATAGTGAAACAAACAGCTCAAAAACGCAAATTAAGGAGAACATGGCAAAACTACAGATCAACAGAAAACAAAAGACTACTAAACCAAGCAACCAGGAAGCTTAATCAATTACTTTCTGCATACAAAAGTGAAACTTTCAACTACTTTCCTAATAATCTAACACCAACAGAAGCCTCAGATTACTCCTTATGGAAAGTAACTAAAAAGATCACAAAACCACAGAACAAAATTCCACCTATTCGCAACTCTCAAGGAAGCTGGACCAAAAGCTCTCAAGAAAAAGCGAAAGAATTTGGCTCATACTATGAAGAGGTCTTCAAACCCTTTCATCCTAGTCCCCACGAAGCAGAATCTGAACTCCAAGAATTCCTTCAAGCACCGCATCAACTATCTGTTCCAATACAATCACTTACATATAGAGAAGTCATACATACACTACCGGCCAAAAGTTTGGAATCACATCCTACTTTTCATCAATATTAAATCTGCTGCTGACATTTTTATAGATTTGAAGTTTATCTCAATTCTACATTTATCAATTTATCTCATATTAATTGATTCGAATGATAACAAATTCTCAAAGTCGCTGACTTTTTTCTGAAAATTTTTGTGTAAATTGCAATGCTCAGTGATTCCAAACTTTTGGCCGGTAGTGTATGTATGATACAGATGGACTAAAATCGTAAAAAGCTCCCGGCCATGACTTCGTAGCAGGTAAAATAATAAAAGAACTTCCGAAGAAAAGCATTGCATTGTTAACATCTATCTTCAATGCTATTCAACAGCATGGTCATTTCCCCAGTGAATGGAAAACCTCATTAATAGTGGTAGTCAGTAAACCAAAGCATGAAATTTCCTCATACCGACCGATCAGCCTACTACCAACCATTTCAAAATTATTTCAGAAACTGTTACTGAAACGCACGGAACCTACCCTCGCTGAATTAAAAATAATATCAGAGCACCAATTTGGCTTTAGAAAACACCATTCAACCCTTCAACAAGTCCACAGACTGGTTGACCACATACGGTAAGATCTGGAAAATAAGAGATACTGTTCTACAGACTTTCTCGACGTGAAGCAATCTTTTGAGAAAGTTTGTTACATCGGCCTACTATGCAAGATAAAAAAACTACTCCCTCATCCATACTATGAAATACTACAATCATACCTAACCAACAGAAAATTCAAAATCAAATTTTTAGACACTGTCACATTGTCACGTGATATAAGTTCCGGAGTACCCGAAGGTAATGTACTGGGACCGATCTTGTACCTCATCTACACAACGAACATACCAACCACCCCAGAAGTAAATACAGCCACGTTCGCTGATGACACAGCAATACTTGTATCTCCTGAAGACCCTGTAGTAGCATCTAAACTCCTTCAAGAACACCTGAACAACATAGCCACCTGGTTGGAAAGATGGAACATGAAGGTAAACGAAAGTAAATCTGACCATATCATCTTCATCCTACGAAGAGGCACATGCTCACCGGTAAAAATAAATATTGTGGAAATACCACAAAATGACTCCGTTAAAATATCTAGGCATAACGCTAGATAAGAAGAGCAACGTGGAAAAACACATACAAACAAAATGTACACAACTCAAATTAAAAACGAAAAAGCTATACTGGCTCATAGGTGGTAAATCCAAATTAAAGTTAGAAAGTAAATTACTAATATATAAAATCATCCTTAAACCCATTTGGACTTATGGCATCCAACTCTGGGGCACTGACAGCTCCTCTAACATTGAACTTTTAGAAAGATTTCAATCAAAAACTCTACGGACTATGGACTACGGACTATATGCAATGCACCTTGGTTTATTTCAAATTGTAGAGTAACTGTTTTTTTTTTAATTCTACCATACCGAGTACGAGCTGCGTACTCGCTCGACCCCCCGTGGCCTCAGGTAACGGACCGACGGCCGCGCGCCCCGAGCCGCCGAAAGAGCTTGACCCGCCTTAATTGGTCGAGTCAAGCTTCCCCAAAACATATAAAAGATGACCCTTTGACCAGAAAAGTCAGTTCTTGCGGGAAGCCGACTAAGACTACTCTAGCATACACCGAGCAGACGTCTCCTTCGCGGATTATAGACGACACTCCTTGTTCTTGCAAAAGTCAGTACGGAGCGAACGAAGACTCCAGGACCAGGTTTCATGTCCTGTCTCTACCCTCGCCATCTTTACCCATTCACCTCCTAGAGGCAGACGCTCCTTCGCGGATCATAGCGACACCTCTAGGTTGAATCCAATTCTCCAAAATACCTTCACAGAGACAACAGACGTCTCCTTCGCGGGTTACAGACGATAGTTTCTCTTCCCTCCTCTCTCACTCTTACCTATTTCACCTACCTAACCTACCCCCCCCCCTTTGGGAGATCTGGCCAAGTCAAATTTGACGTTAGTTAAATTTGCGCCTTCTCACCGACCGTCTTCGAGGCATAATCGCTTTCGATTTATCTGTAATTCGACCTCACAACAACAAAGTGAGATTTTAAATAAATTTCACACCACAAAATAAATTAATTCACAGCGATCTGGAAATAACTACAATCAGAAAAGAAATAACAAACTTCAGCAAACGTCACATACAAATATTTAAAACCCATGAAAATTCACTATTGATAAAACTTGTTCAACCAAATAACCACACACACAGACTCAAAAGATACCCCCCCCCCCCCTTCAATAAATAGATATACTTAAACATCCTTTTAATAATCAACATAAGCATATATTGTAAATTTATATACAATGTAACAAGTAAATAATTACTACTAATGGCAGCACATACTGTCATCAAATTTGCTAAAAATTCCCTTAGTGGAATTAATTGTAAATATAGTTGAATGAAAGAAAAGAAAAAGAAAAGAAAACAAGGAGCTGGAAAAGGAATGATGTACCCCCGTTTTAGGTAAGCAAGCTGCGCATTCTGCTACTACAGTCGGTTGTGTGTCGTACCCTATAGTACTTACATTGGCTCTTTTCCAGCTGCTTGTGATGCTAATTTTAAAATAAATCCTGCAAAAGGTCTCATTTTGTAGGTGAAACTTCAAGGAATGTGACCATATTGTTTTTTTTAATTTGAACACCTCTAGCCCATCACAGAGAAATTTACAAAACAAGAATTTGTTTATAATTTTCAGTATTATAAAATCAATTTTTCAAACAACAAAAATACTATTACAGTAGGACAATCCTTTTAGACTGAAACAAAAAAAAAGTGAGCTCAATTCGCCAATAGTTTCTAAGAGAAAAATTGATAAGTACAGCCCTTTTTCATAAAAATGTGTAAAAATTGCCAAATTCAAAGGTCCGTATTTTTTAAACAAATTTGAAACCAGCCAAATGATGACAACCCCCCCTCCAATTCCACGTGTCGACGTCAAAAAGTGATCAATTTAGCGTGAATTGACCCGTAAGTATTTCATAATGCAAGCAAAAATCTGGATGCGCTAATGATAGATAATAATTTTAATAAATGTTTTGCAAAATGTAATTAGAAGAAAATCACTTGTAACAATTATTTTAGGCTACCTTTTATTAAAGTATAATTGAACATATCACATTATTCCATAGAAAAGTATATAAACTTTGAACGTGTCTGTTGCGTCGCACGGAGCCTAACACGGAGCCGTTATTTTTAAGCAATTCTGACCATTTTGTAGCAACAATAAGTTTACGAAGCCGACGAATACTTTTACATTCCTTTGTTAAGTTTCAATATCTTCCGAGCCATTGTCTATCCTGTGACTCGCATGTCCCTTTTTATCTCTTTATTACTTTCGGCATGTTTTGTCAGAGTCGAAGTGCTTCCTAAGTTTATTGCCCGCTACGGTCATTATCCGAGATACACGGAAATCCCGCGAGCGTCCCTCGAAGGTACTTCTGTGCCTGCGGTTACTTTTTCTTCAAAATACCGACTATACATGTCCCTTTTTATCTCTTTATTACTTTCGGCATGTTTTGTCAGAGTGGAAGTGCTTCCTAAGTTTATTGCCCGCTACGGTCATTATCCGAGATACACGGAAATTCCGCGAGCGTCCCTCGAAGGTACTTCTGTGCCTGCGGTTACTTTTTCTTCAAAATACCGACTATGATTAACCAATAGCATATCTCAACCACCTCTCTTCGCCAACTCGATACATGTCAATCTATCAATCCGCGGGTCTCATCCCCCGAACGCACCTTCTGCGAGGTGACTTAAGTCACCTCACACCCGAAACATCTCAGATCACGATTAAACATCACCTAAGCAACAACGAAAAAGAACAGTGTCTCTATACATTCTCAACGAGGTTCAGAATTGTTAATTCAAGGCTGAACCATAGCGAGCTCAGAACCGTACAAAGTCGAACACTCGCAACAGTGTCCATTGAACGACACCATTGATTACAAATGATCGGACTAATTCTAGATCAGATGGAAAAGTAGGAAAAATTATGTAGGAGAACAAACATTAAAGCAGCGGTAACAACAAAGCAAAAGTAAATTCCCCATTTGCATACAATATCAAATCCACTGATAATCATTTCTATTTTATGTCACACGAAAAATTGTTCTATAGAGAATTGTACAAGTGAATCAAAGTAACGATAAAGTTTTTTGTAGATATATATATATAGAATGTCTTACAGGTTACTACGAGAATTTCGTTAACGTGTTTTATAATTAAAAAAGAAGACGAGAATGTCTGATGAATATAAGTTGATAAATGCTTTATTAGAAACTGCAAGGAAATACTTAGAATAGGCAATGAAATATTTGTAAATTCTCTCATTCAAACGAATTTTACTAATTTCTTACGAATACAAACATCTTTCTTTCACATTTTTCCGCCGTTTTATCGCACGAAACCACTTTTCATCAAACGCTCCACATACATAAGGGAATTGTGCGAGCCTTAATTAGCATACACGCGAGTATGGTACGACTGCGAGTGAATGCGCGAGACACAAAGGAAAGCTGATAGGTGGAAAGTCGTGCGAAGATACTCGTGCTTCTTTCCCCTTATCACTATTATTACCCTTAATGTATCCTTTCACCGCGATGGTAGCTAATTGAAAAATGCCCGAACTGCACGAACACCTAATAAGACGCTGGTTACTGTGCTCTTGAAAAGTCATTAGAAAGTAGGTGTATTTCAATTCTGACAATTGTCAAAGCAATTGAAAGAAAGTCCAAAAGAAAAAGCTAATTTGTTTCAGTGAAAGATAATCAAGAGTTGTCACTGTACAAGAAGATTGCAGTGAGTAACTATAGTTATTATTAGTTAGTAATAGAGAAATTAATCTTCATCTCAGTGTTAACCTTGAAATAAAAATACTATTCCAACGATCATCACAAATTAATTTAGTTAATTCACAAGATCAGGTGACAGAATATGATATTCTTTAATGTACAAGGTTGCACGTTGTGTCTTAGCAGATAAGTTCATACAATAGCATGTCCTTAGAGAAACAATTTACGATACCGTGAAATTAAAATTACACATTACGCATTTTCCAAGAAAGTGAAATATTGAGATTCTATTTGAGCAATGATTAATTAAAATCTTAGCTCATATCACAAATAAAGTAACATATAATCAATCGTCGTCGTTAATCCATCAACATTTAAAGCTAACTGCGTTATATTTATGTAATAGATACATTGCCAATCTACGCGAGTTACAATTGATTTGGTGTTTCTAAAGTAAATACTGCAAAAATTTCTGAAGAATCTTAGGAATCTGATTTATGCTATTCAATCTTATCATAGACGTCAAAGGATAATTTAAATATAATAAGAGCAATATATTTAAAAGAATTTTAAAACAATAAACATCCCGT
>NW_017100544.1:276076-281683 GCF_001263275.1 Habropoda laboriosa
AATTATATTCTATGAGTATAAGTAAGAAAAAAATGTCACGTAAACATTTGAAGCTTCGTTAGAAAGTTACAACAAAAATACGAAATACGAAGGGAATGATAACGAACTTGCGGTTACTATGATACAAGACAATAATGGCGCTGGCAGAAATTACATTCAACGCCTTTGACGACATCAGATCGTAAACATGGCTTGCATAAACAGACTGGATTATTCCTACTTTGTATCACAACTTCACATCTGTTGCCATTCCTTTCGTATTTCGTATTTTTGTTACAACTTTTTAACGAAGCTTCAAACGACATATATTTATAGATATAACATTTTTTTCTTACTTATACCGATAGAACATACTGACAAAGATTAATTAGAAAAAGTTAGCTGTACAATATTCTGACTTCTTTTTATTTAACGCTATATTGAAACAGCGAATAGCCGAAGCTACATGCGTAACGATTAAAAATTTGTAAGGCATGGGGTTAAGAAGCGTGTAAATCAGTGTATATAATACACTACCGGCCAAAAGTTTGGAATCACCTCCCACTTTTCATCAATACTAAATCTGCTGCTAATTTTTTATAGATTTGAAGTTTATCTCAATTCTACATTTATCAATTTATCTCATATCAATTGATTCGATTGATAAAAAATTCTCAAAGTCGCTGACTTTTTTCAGGAAATTTTTGTGCAAATTGCAATGCTCAGTGATTCCAAACTTTTGGCCGGTAGTGTATGTACGAACATATGAAACTGTAGAAGATCACATCAAAGCGATTCAATCGTTTTTTGTCGAATAATTAAATGTCACTGACACTATACCAACCGCATGCATAAAAAATGTCCACAGAAACAAAAATTCATCTACTTGATGAATCATCGAAAAAACCGTCGATCAACGGTCACGTTTAAGCAAGCGTCACGCGTAGTTATGAGAGCAGTATTCTCGAGGGAAAGAATCGTGCCGTGTTAGCGTTAACACGTTACAAAGGCGGCGGCGACGACGACGACAACGGTGACGACGTCGAAGACACCTCTCTAACTCTCCATCCTGGACACCGATTACGTAACGTTTACGTAAGCCTCAGCCACGGCACGATTCTGTCAATAAACCGGCTCATTCGTCTTTCGCGTATCTAGCGACCTGTAAATCGGCCGGGAGAGCGGTCTTAACAGTCGACTGGCCAGCTTCCCCGGAGGTTTTCGGAGAAATTGCGATGATGCTCGGTAATCAGGGGATGCCGAGGTGGGAATTGCTTGAAAGTCTAGCTGTTTCGACCGACTGCGTCCACCGTGACCAGCCGTTTTCCTTTCTGTACAACGATCAAACTTTCTCTGATGAATATCCCTGTTTGTTTTTAATATTTAAACAGGATAATTTTTGTTTATAGTGGCTTTGGGATGTTTTAATTCTTTTGTTGGATTTTGAGACAAGTAGAAAGAGGTAGTTGAGGATTATTTCTTTGTGGTGTCGGAATGATTCAGAGGAGACTTGTGGATTGTTTGAAGTTCAATTATGTTTTGATACTTCCTTGGTGTAGAAGTTTTTGGTAATGATATTCGGATTTTTCATGTTTTGTTGATTTTCAGGAAGAGTAAAAAGTGGTAGCTGAGGAGGCTATGATATTTGGATGAAATTGTAGGATATATTCAAAGGGAAGATTATTATGGTTTGACAGTCTGAGCTTGTTTAGAATAGTTTAACTTGACCAGTATAGTCATGATCAAATGCACGTACACATTGACCGATTAACATCCTTTAAAGTAAACTAACAAGATTAAGTAATTTTACAGATTTATACAATTAAACCATATTCCAAGACAGTTCTGCCAGTAAATATTTTTAAGATAGTAAAATTGAAGAATTTTAATGCTTCACACTCAACAAACATATTAAAGAATTCTTTTCAACGTATAAAAAACAGATTATAAATTCCAATAACATTACAAAGATGATTATTTTAAGTTTAATTTTAACTAATAATTAAAAAAGCCAGAATCCCAATTAAAGTTTCGTTCTACACAGAAGAAGATTCACTCTGTTTGCGATAATGTTCCTAGTTACACGACCGCCAGGAGAGCGTATAAGCTTGCGGAATTCCTAGTGGGAATAAGACGAAACACTGGAACGCTGCTGCTCTATCACGTAGCTTAACACATCATTTGAGACGACTATTCCGTGTTTCACCGCGGTTCCAACATCTGCAGACGTTATTCTCGGTACATCGTGAAACGAGAAAGTGAACGAATCGATCAGCGTTAGAACAGAACACGTTAACGAAATAAATCTTGGCTAAACTGTCTACATAACTAAAAGCAGAACAATTCTTGTTCTTCTGATGAGTTTAAATGGGAAATAGAAATCGGAGATTTTAGATAAAATTTTTTTTATATAAGCCTCTAATTTTTGGGTTCAAAGTATTTCTTTATTTGTAAGAAGAAACAGTGACATATTTTCTAGCTAAGCGTGCAGCATCCTACAGATTTTTCAAATTATCTGTCTCAAACTTAATCTTTTTCTCCGAGAGAAGAAGTACTTTTGTAACGTTATTGCATCACAATTTTCACTACAGAAGAAGCAATTTGTATGTAAATATACGATATCAAAGGTTAGGTATGTAAAGCTCATGACTTTTTAAAACCGATTTTCTTGAAAACGAAGCTCTAGACGAAAAGGAATATAAATGCACAAAGTCAATTTATTTATTCAAATAAACGTTCCATATGAAATCAAGGCTTGAATACTTATATTTGAACGATTTTTCCGAGAATAAAATTTTATATGTGATCAAATTTATTTCTAACTTTCTGCGTATTCTTCAAAAAGTTGCTATGTATTTTGTTTTTTTTATTAGATTTCTTTGATCCCTGACGTATTTCCTGTCTAGGAAAAGTCCGCCAAGCTACCGATCATCAGAAATTCTTAACTTTCAAACAGTCTTCACTGTTTTCGGATATTCAAGCTTTTCTGAACTACGCTAACACTAAAATCGTATAATTTAGTTCTCCACATTCTTACTAAAAATCTTCCTTCTATTGATCGTTCACGAAAAATCTGACATTGTCCACGAACAATAATTTCCATCTTTTACCCTAACCTTAACCATTTGAAATTTTCATAAATTGCTTCTCTACATTTCCAAAGTATACCTACTTACATGCAAAAAGACACAATATCAAACAAACAAGCAGTTTCTTATAACAATATTATCATTTAAATATCTAGAATTTCTTACCATTTTTCATATTGCTTTCAAAATCACCGATTAATTATTATTTTACCAAAAATTAAACGAACCTTTGCACTCAAATGTATCTACCTCCACAACGTTTCAATCCGAGTCACAAAATTTTTCCCCAAAAATTCGATTCCGTGAACGCAATCTACGATCCTCCGGAACGAATCATTTAATTGATAATCCAGCTTTACGCGTTCAGCACTCCAGAGTCACGTTTTCCTCCCTCCAACTGAAAAAAAAAACGTGAAAAATCCGCAAACCCTGCCCCTACCCCAGTTGTCCACTTGTACTTTGTTTACACTTTTTATTTTTATCGACGACCAGCCAGCCAGCGAGCCGGGTCTTCTGATTTCTAGGCGTGTCGCACGTGCCTGCACATTGTTTAACACTATTGTTTGTTTCGATATCGTATTTCGCGCTACGCCCGAAAAAGTGAACACGTCACCGGGGCGTAATTCGCGAAAAAACATTACAAAACGTGGCCCGCGGGCAAATATCGCCTGTGGCCACTCTTTTATGCGGGTCGTGTCGTCGCGAGAGAAATATGATTAGCGATGGAGACCAATGGAGGTGCAAGTGCGACCGAGGATACGATAATAATTCAGCGGATGGAGCTAAGTCAGTCTGAAATAATCGAATATACAAGGTGTCGAGTTATTCACTGGTCTCCTTAAGGGATCAGACCATCCCTGAAACCACATTTTCTTTTTTTTTTAAATAACTGACTCAATCGAAAACTTTTCAGAAAAGCATTATTATATTTCCCTTGAAGAATATAAAAGTACTTTTTCATTTAATTTCTTTATAAGATGGCGGCATTACAGCCGCATCGTCAAATATCTATTTCGGACGTACCGGACACCTCCACGGTGTTGTCCTCCGCTGCCACATGATTTGACTTAGAGCAAAGTATCAAAAATTCTCATAATCTATATGCCAATTACTAAAGAAGTTTTATAGAAATGGTGAATATATGAAGAAAGAATTGCATTTTTTCTCCTACATTTTAGTATAAAAATGTTGATTGCAGAAAAAGTTTTCATTATATTGCACAAATCCTGTGTACTTCTTTAGATTACCTATATAATAGAGTATTTCCTGAAAATTTCAAGTGAATCGGATAAAAACTGTAGAAGTTATGGATTACATCGACCTTAAAGAAGTGATTTTGAGAAAAATACGTTTAAAGTTTCGATTACTATGTAACTGACGGCTCGGTGACGTGCTTCGTTTAATTGGCTCTAATGGTATAAAACCACCGAAATAGTTCATTAAAACTATTTGGATTATATTTTAAAAAATGTAAACTATTATAATAATTTAAGCAAAAAGTAAAAATTGATTGTTTCAAACCTCGGAGGTGGTCTAACTTCTTAACCCTTTCGCTACGAAGGACGTATAATAAGTACGTTCTGTGAATTTAGTCACTCATTTACGGAATGCGTGCAATATGAATATTATTTTCTTCATTTTATCTCCCTAATAATTTCCTTCCATCTTCGATTAGTCTGATGGAATGTCACGAACCCAACACCACAGTTTTCATCCTGTTATTTTTATAATTTATAATACAATCGAATCGAAGAGATTCAATTTATGAACTTCAAATTCCTCTTATCCTCAGATCCATCGATGAGATTCAGTGGTTTCAGATTTTGAAACTATGCAAACACAAAATAAGAATCCTAAAGTTTGAGGAATGACACGATAATTCACCAGACTAACGTAGACTTAAGGAAATCAGTGAATAAGCGGACACCCTGCATGTATCATTCTCGCCGTAACTTTGGATTTTCTCGTGTACGCACATACATATGTATCTCCCGTAAACGTTTGTCTTTTTTCATATTTGTTTACTTTTATCGTTGGCGAACGGGTTTGTAATATTTTGCGTTTGGAAGGATGATGGATCCATATTGATGTGTTGCGACTTTGGAATGATTCATTTGGATTTTTTAGTTTTGTTAACGTTTCTTTTCTTCTTCTATTTTTGGTTTTTATTGTTATCGCTGAGAGTTGATGTATAATATTTTGCTTTTCAAACTGTGGTGGATCTAGAAGTATCGTAACTTTGAAGAGATTGATTGTAAAAAGGATGCAAATAATTTTTTACTTCTTCATGACAATATGCATCGAGTTTGTGTAAGTTAAAACACAAAACTGAAATATAATGAAATTGAATTTGATAGTTTTTCTCTATATTGTTTTAGATGATTACAATGTTTTAGACGAGACGAGAGTCGTAGCATTTTTTTTCTGGATAAATTCTTTTATTTCATATTTTGATGTTTTTCGTTAGTTGTGCTTTTGACGATATATTTACCGATTCATTTCATATGTTTAGTTTATGGAAATGAGCCTTTCAGAATAG
>NW_017100544.1:281798-294482 GCF_001263275.1 Habropoda laboriosa
TAGAATTTTTTTAAATGAATATTTTGATATTTCTGTAAGGTAAATATTTAGGGATCAATTTTTCCATCTATTATATGTATTTAGGTATTAATTCTTTTCATTTAGTACATATATATAAAGAGCTTTATAACAGTTGATTTTTTGATTTTTTGAAAAAAAAAAATCGATACACGTACTCTAGAAACAAGCTAGCATTACAACTGTAATAAATTCTGAAGTTATTTCTCGTATACTTTATCAATCTTAAAATTACCTTTCGTAATTATTTACAATACCTGTATTCCTCAAAAGGAGCAAATTAAAATCACAAAGAGTATTGTAAACACCATACAAACCTCTTCAATCATTTCAAAGCTAGTTCTACAAAATAACTAGTTCACATCAACTGCCAAATTCATCGTCCACTGAAAACCGTCGAAAATAAAATAACATTACAAACCGCACGAAAACTTCATGGAAGAAAACATACAGAGGCTGTTTCGATCGGTCGTCGAATCAAATTGTCTATTCATCGTCACGCCAACGGCACGCGCACGCGTTTTTCGTTTAACGTTTCGGCCCGCTTTATGCAACAATTAACCGACGCGCGTGACTTTTATTAAACAACAATTTTTACTTGCCCGATCCGCTTATAAACCGTAAAACGAACACGCAACTCGCCGTCGCTGCTCTTTCCCCCAATATACACCTCCTCCCCACCACACACATACCTATATATGTATATTTAACCTGTGTAATCTTTATAACGCAAAAATACTCGTTCGTTTGCGGCCTTTGTTACCATTTGACAAGCAATTTTACAGTTAATACGGATCTCCGACAGCGCGATTTTAAAAGCGCACTTCGCGTTCCGCAGCTTTTGTCGCAACGGAGGTATTCGACGGTGGAAATCGAATCGTGGCAGCGTGCGCGGATTAATAATAATACATTCAACGATCGAGTGCCGATTCTACTTACGCTCACGCGTCAACTTGAGCCACATAAAACTCGTATATATTTCGCGGATCGTTCATTTTGTCACTGCGTTGCCCTCCGCGGCGGACGACTTTTATGCAGTTTTGTTCCAATGAACAATGGTGAAAATTTCGTCACCAGCTGACGCGAAATAACCATAATACTTTTGAGCTGTAGGATACCTCGACTGTTCAGACTTCATTGTGACGTGGCGAAGCCCCGGTTTGGTGGATTATCGTAATCAAATCGGTAGTCACATTTAGCCAACAGACCGAGGTGTCGAACGCCCATCAGCTCGCCGTAAACTCCTCTTGGACGAGCCAACGCAGCGCCGCGCCGCCACAACGACGAGCGCATTGTCTCCAACCCGAACCAAACACGCGGTCAACAGACAAGACGAACCAACTTGGACACACGCAGCAACAAAGGCGGAAAAACCTTTTCGGCCATAAAGGTTGTTAGGTTTTCCGTAGAAACGGTTTATGGCACGATCGACCGGGAACGGTTATTTTTGAGTTCAGGATTTTCGTTTATTGCTTGCACGGGTCTAATTACATCCTGCGAGGGTCACTAGAACTGCTTTGCTAAATTTTTAGTAATTTGTGTCCCTCGCGCTCAACAGCCTACGAACATACCATAAACTACGAATTTCCGAACGGCACATCTGTATGTAACGGTCCGCTTGCCGATTAGTCATCCGGAGGAAATTCCAGATTTTTGGGACCTTCAGCCCACCCCTCGCGACCGTCTCCCACCCTTCCAAGGTGACAGCGCGCTAAGGGCGCACTGGAAGGGCGGTAAAGACGATATTAGACTCGCTGATTGGCAAATGCAATCGTTAACAAAAATCCCTCTCACGGACGTCCGAGACGCGACGTCGGAGAGTGAGTCGTCGAATAGTCGTTCAACCACCACGAACAAGGAGAACCAAGGAGCAACCAGCTCACATCACGCGATAGAAATAGATCAGTTTTTACAAGTCCCAATCATTTGGGTGGTCCTTCGAATCAGTATCTAGACGGCACAACATCGTGCAAACATCTACAAGGCTCGAAAGTTTATCGCCACAACCACGGGCATTAACAAAGGTTATCATTCTTGGGGATCGAATTTATTAACAACAGAAGAAACCTCAGACCACGACACCCCTTAACCTACAGTGACCAATGACAAAACAAATATTCACTCCAGCGCACATATGACTGACGAATCTCACAGACAACAAGAACTGACAAAAGCGACATCACATAGAGACACACAGGTAGTACCAAGTAGCACAAGAAGTCACCAGTATTCGCAAGCATTCGAGAGTCCAAACTCACCGCAGAGTCAAATATTCACTGTAAGTATCAGTCATACTTGCCCGAGAGTCAAGTCACAATCAAATCAGATTTAATCAAAAGTCATGTCAATCAGGTTAGAGTCATTAAGTTCTTGACAATAGCCAACGTCGCGTAATACCTTCAGCGCAGTCGAGATTTACGATCTCGGTGAAATTCTAACCCAAGAGTTGCAGTGTGCGGGACGCAACACTCGACAATTTCGGCTAGCTCCTTCGTCTCTCTTCCCCTTACCGTTTCATGTCCTGCAGTTTTCCTTTGATTTTAATCGATCGCGTGCACGAGAGCTTTCAATGTTTTTCAAGTGTCGTGGAAATGGGTATGCGTTTCGAGATGGATAAGTGGATGGAAATGGGAGTTCGATTCGTATTAGCATGAAACGATGTGGGATTAATGCATGTTCGAATGGCGAAATTTTTTAGATTTTTGGGGTGAGAGTGTGATGGCAGTTGAATTGTGTCCTATTAAAGCCACCGGATCGTCCACGAAATTTCCTAGTAGCTCTCGGTGTTAGTCATATACCGGTTCGTCCAAACCATTCCATCTACCATACTGCTTTAACCCCTTAACCTATGATTTCTTTTCTGACTAAGCATCTATGCGTCAGCCATTTACTCTTTTAGTAAGTGTATCACGTAACGAGAGCTAACCTGTCACAGATTAATTACATTTAGTAATCCTCAGTCTTACAAATTCAAACGAAAGTTTCGATTACAATGAATTTTTCTTGATTAATATAACTATTTATTTCACATATTGATCAGAAGCTCTGCCACGAGTCTGATACGTTGTTAAAGGTTAAGGGGTTAACCACAAAGCCAAGCGATACATGTATCCGGCGCCGTTCTGTATCCGGATCCTCGCATCGCGCAATAGTAGATAAAGAAATTTTACTAGAATATAGAATTTCAAGAGGTTATGATTTTTTCATTTTACTTTGCTTGAACATTAAACCAGAAAAAAATCTCTATTTGTACTCATCTGTAACCATCAATACAAAAGAAAAACTCAATAAATACAGTGGCTAATCACCGATAAAATCTTACTTTTGAATAAATAACCAGAAAATTTAACAGATTCAAAAGAATCGATAAATAAAACACTCTTTGCTCTCACATATGCCCACGAAACGTATAACTTGCAATCTGCAGAAATAACTGAGTTATCGTTCCTAAAGCGCAACCAAATGGAATAAGAAAGTGAAAACGAAGATACAACAAAACAAAATGTCTCTCTTTTTTCCTCGAAACGATCATGGATGGTGGAACGTTGTTTCGGATCACCAGGCAAAATAACGTTCGACCTGGATCTTTCTCTCGTTGCAAAAAACTACCCTGAAATATCGACGATTTCGTGGAGAAAGGTGCTGAGATCTTCGTAACTTCCTCCATGAGAATCGTATAAACTCACAGAAACTCTGAACCCTTATTTACTATGTATAAGTTTCGACACATACAGTGGTTTTTTAACATATGTAAAGTATTTTTGTAATGAAAGAAGGAAATGAAGAAGGGGTATTTGTTGCATGTGTTAAAAGATTAATAGAATAAACGAAAAATTGAAAATTTTTTGATAAATTAATTGCAGTTGTGAATTAGAGAAATTGTTACTTAATATTATGATAAGACGATACACGAGCGAAGACGTAAGGAGGAAACGTTCAAGCCTATTTAGATCCAAATATGACACAATGTTGAGAAATTAAAGTTAAAAAATCTTTTAAACTAATCATTTTCCGACCCACGTATCTTAATACTCTTTTGTAGAGAAATAAAAAATGCATCGAATGGTGTATAAAAAAAAAGTATAGTTCCATTTAAAAAATAGAGTCAAATAGATTGCATCACTCGAAAACATGTAATTTTTTCTAATGAAATTTTTTTCTATCTTCTACAGTTTTGGGCTTGGCCCAGTTGTGTGGGACATTCTATATACTTTGCGTGATATCAAGTTGGAGAATTAATATCAGCAAAGATTTCCGTAAGACAAGGGTACTTACGTGACAATGTTTATCAACACTACATATATCGAAATTGTCTATTATGTATATCCGTGATTTAGTATTGAAATTATGTATTAGTTTTGTACTGTCACATGCATAACAGCCATCGCTCGAGTGCCAGTAAACCTTCAGCGCAATAGAGAAAATCGGCGAAAGTTCCGAACCCTAGCGCAACATTTTCAAGAAACGAAGCAAACTTATTTATTAATTATTAGGTTTAGGGCTAATAATGGTTCATACTTCTTCACTCAGAATTCAACATTCTTTGATATTTTGGCATAAGAAATATAGCCATTTAAAATAACGAAGTTGACCTTAAAATCATTGAAACCCTCCAACTATAAAAAAAAGTACGTACACTACATAATGTGCTCCTCCAAACCATGCAACTCTTGTGTAACCATTTTTTTCATACAACGCATACTTTAGAAGTTATTCGAGGTGTGCAAGTTGCGTGAACCACCCTGAATACAGTAGAGCGCAATAAAATTGCACCACTCCTTAAAAACACAGTTTGTCGAATATGTATGTAGGTACATTGTAAACCTTTTACCTACATTAAATTATTTTAGTAAAATTGTCTAATAGTTTTTCGTAATCTGATGTAATAGGGCTGCATTATGTTGCGTCAATCGGATCATGCATCAATTGTTTTACAATTATGTACGATTGTCAGTTTTGGAGAAGCATTCACAGCTTATTGTCATGGCTCTTGTGTTGGATGGTTCTAAGTGCAGTAATTGTGGCACTTAGTAAAGAAGGGTTATCCAATCGTCAAAAATTTCAAAAAGAATTGAGTGTAATCACTGTACAGTGTCTCGACTTCTTAACACTTTGCCGGCCGCTGTCACGCTGGCGTGACTTTTTTTCGCCAACGGTTATCGGCCGCTGTCACGTACGCGTGACTTCGGTTCAGCGCGGCTACGATGTTTCCACTATGCTTCTGTTCTAACTGTCCCGATTGTCTTTTCTTGACATTCTTTTTGTTCTGTTAGTCTCAAATAGTCTTTCGCAGCCTTCGCATCTTGAAAGCTTAGATTCACTGTTATAAAATACCCTTCAAAATGTCACGCAATGAAGAAATATATGCCGATGAGTTATCAGACGTGTACGATGATACTCGTTGAGAGAAGTTGTGAGAAATTTGATATCGTTGTGAGAAGATTTATAAATAACGGAAGACCAATAATCAGTGACTCCGATAGTGACGAAGAGAGTTCTTTACCAAATGATTGGTCAGAAATTGATTTTAAACCTAACCTCCATAGGTGTCTGGAAGAGTCTGGATTGCAAACACCGTGTCCACAAGACATAATGTCAAGTGTGGAATTGTTTCTTGATGAAGATTTATTTAATTTATTTGTCAGAGAAACAAACTTATATTATTCTCAACAGAATAATAATAACGTGAATGAATCAACGAAGAATAAAGGTTGTTCCGTCGAACAAAGGACAATGAGGTGAGATTTAACGCGAGTATTTCGTTGTCAGTTTATGACGAGCCCGATTCGAGAGGCTTTTCATGCACGGATGCTTCTCTTTATTTTTTATACCGATGGGCAAATATAACCCTCGAACAATGAGGCGAAATTTAATTTTTCTTCGTCCGAAAGAACCTAGTCTCGTCATAAACTCGGTTCTTCCGAAGGGTACATCGACAACGGAACTTTCCCCCTCGATCAGGGAAAACCCAGAAGAAGGACCGCGGCATCACCGGACATCCAAGTACTCGCGTCCGTACAGGTATCGCCCTACTCTTCCTAAACGAAACGCGCTAAGGGCGTACGGAAGGGTGGTCGCCACCTTGAAGAGGCATGTTGATTGGATAATTAACATTTCGGGTGAAACCAATCAACATGTTTCTTCCAATTTCCTCAAACTTGGAGGGAGAAAAGACGATCACGTCGCGCAGAGTCGTCTAAGAAATTCCATTCGTTCACCAGTCGAAAACGAGACAAATCATTCGCAAATGGTCGGCGAAAAGAAACGATTTAAGAAAAAGAGCATTCGCAAGCATTCATCGCAAGCAGTCGTGCGAAACGAGTTATTAGAAAACGATTCAATCACTCATCAAAACGAGACATCGTTCGGTCTCCATCTGAGCAATCGAGGTTTGAACTATTGTTCCCTGATTAGTTTCACGGAACAACGCGTCACGGGAATCGCGTACCTTAGTCTACAAGGGTGAATCCGAGCCTTACAACCTCGGAAACGGACTACCGCGTGGAAACTCGCGACGCGACGCAACAAAGGTTGGATTGACACTAACATTGTTGAAATGAAAAAATTTTTGGGACTTCTTATCATAATGGGAATAGTGAAAAAACCAGAGAGGGACGATTACTGGTCTACTCACCCAGTATTACATTCACCAATTTTCGGAAACACAATGCCAAGAAACAGATTCCGACAATTATGGAGATATTGGCACTTCAGTAATAATGAGCATTGTCGCGAAAGGCTGGATAAAATAAAACCGGTTTACGTAAACCTCAAAGATAAATTTCAAGAAGTTTACAAGCCTGAGAAGGAATTATCATTGGATGAAAGTATCATTCCATGGAGGGAAGGCTATCTTTCCGTACCTATAACCCTGCAAAAATTATAAAGTACGGTATTTTGGTGCGAATGGTGTGTGAGAGGTCATCCGGCTATATATGTAATTTAGAAATATACTGTGCGGAAGGAAAGTCTCTAATTACAACAATATTTTCTGTACTATCGCCATACTTAGATCTATGGCACGATGTATATATGGACAATTATTATAATAGTGCGAAGGTCGCAGAGGAATTACTCAAACGCAAAACAAACATCTGTGGTACAATAAGAAGAAACAGAGGTGTGCCAAATTGTTTGAAAACTAATGCTTTGAAAGATACGCCTATGGTATTTCGTAGAAAAGGAAAGATCTTGATACAAATATGGAATTCATCCAAAAAAATGATAACCATGATTTCCACAATTCATTCAGCGAGTATGGTAGAATGTATAAGTAAAAGAACACAAAAGAAGAGTATGAAGCCAATTTGTGTATGGAAATACAATCAATTTATGAAAGGCGTTGATCGCGCGGATCAATACCTGGCGTATTATTCTGTCCTACTGAAGTGCAAAAAATGGACAAAAAAACAGTTCTATATCTAATAAACTGCGCATTATTTAATGCGTATCATGTTTATGTAAAAAGTTCCGGAAATCGTATCAGGTTCAAAAAATATTTACCATATTGACCACCTGTTCAATGCAATATTAGATCGCCGAGGCATGATCCATTGGACAGGCTTTCTGCGGATATGAGGAAACACACCATAATACGTATTATTGGCAAGGGAA
This sequence comes from Habropoda laboriosa, assembly GCF_001263275.1. NCBI lineage: Eukaryota > Metazoa > Arthropoda > Insecta > Hymenoptera > Apidae > Habropoda > Habropoda laboriosa. Next base: position 289,431 of record NW_017100544.1, read on the forward strand.
GAATTGAAACCCCGCGAAGGGTTTGCACAGTTTGTTCTGCCGCAAAAAAAAAAAGAAGTTCCACTTCATATATGTGTTCATCCTGTAAAGTACCTTTGAATACAGGAAAATGTTTCGAAATTTACCATACAACAGTAAAATATTAAACCCAGAATTGTTTTTGTAAATGATATGAGTAATAATTTAAAAATATAAAAATATGCAATAAAAAGTATGTAACACTTATTTTAGTGCCTTTTTAAATAATAACCATACCGCATGTACAAAGGATAGCAAAAATATCACCGTCGGCGAGCAGTAGAACCCGTGCGAAACTCGCCGGCGGCAACGTAAATTCCATGCGACAAATCAGCGGCCGGCAAAGTGTTAAGAAATGTCGAGAAGTCGGAAATGTTAACGGAAAACCAGGAACTAATCGTCAAAGGGTCAGTACTTCGGCCCAGGACAGAGTTTCGAAACGATTGTGTCTCTCGGATAGTCGTAAAAGTTCTGTTGCGACCTGATGAGGACGCAACGAAGTCTCGGTTCGGCGGATTATAATAATAAGCCACTTAGTCACATTTGGCCGCCAGACCGAGGTGCCGACGTTCGGAAGACAGCAATATACCCCCATGGACTCACCAGCGCGACACTCGGACAATAGGTCCCAAAAACACTCGGGACCATAAAACATTCGTTACCGGTTTACAACAAATTCGGTCTCCCAAAAGGTCACAGTTTTCGTCGACCAATAGCCGAACAAACCATGTTTTCCACCTCCACACACATCTACACACCTGAAAACCGGGAATCACAGTAAAACGAATGCACGAGACACATCGTCAAAAAAAAGAATAACCGAATTTCAACTAAACATCTATCAAACATCTACATCGACGAATCAAAAGAAAAACATCTATCAAACATCTACATCAACGAATCAAAAGAAAAACATCTATCAAACATCTACATCAATGAACCAAAAGAAGAACATCTAATAAAAAACATCTAACCCAACAACCAAGTTTCAATACACCTCGAACCAGCGAGATCTATCATCAACCTGCGCCAGAACTCCTGGTCATAAGACTTGATCAAAGTCCACGACGCAACAAGTTCTGTAGATCTAAAATCCATGTGGGAAGATCACTTTGAAATTGAAGTTCAAGAACAGTAAGAAGGAGGCTTTAGTTTTGTAGTTTAAACGCACGTAGGCCTGCAAGGAAGGCAATGTTGACTACAACAATGAAGAAAAAGCGTTTAGAGTGGGCAAAACAACACTTGAATTGGTTGGAGACGGAATGGGATAGAGTAATATTTAGCGATGAATCCAAATTTAATTTACATGGTTCAGATAGCAATCAGTATGTTTGTCGCTGAATTGGCGAAACTTACCATCCTGATTACATTAAACATACTGTGAAGATTCCCGCAAGCGTGATGATCTGGGGATGCATAACAAGCAGAGGAGTTGGTAAAATGAAGATTTTTAAATGGTGCAGTTAAGGCTGATGATTACACCGACATTTTAAATGACTGTTTCAATCTTGTGATTAAGAACTTTTTACGTTAAAAGAAGAATTACATTTTCTAGCAAGACTGCACCATGCCATACAGCCAAACATTAACTACACGTAATGTGTCTGTGCACTCTTTTTTTTGTACATATATAAAGACGATAAAAAGAAAGATAATAGTGAAGACGATAAATAACAACAAAATCAGATCACCCAGAGAAATTATTGCAGAAAATAAAGAGAAGCACGTTCATGACTAATTCTGTCAATAACTCACTTCATTCCAATCTTTCCGACTACTTATTACGGTTAAATCAAATGTTCCCAAAACGAGTCACCAAACAATCCATCTTCCTCGCTCGACAACAATTACCACAATCTCCACTCCATAGCGGAAAATCGCTCTCCATGGAGTCCTCCAGGAACCGGAGGTCGGAGACAAGCGTCGGGACACAGGCTTTACGCAACAGGTAAAGGCTGGATTATTGATTCGCTGGTTCGACATGGGCTCGCAGGATCAGGATGTGCGTGTACCAGGCCGCAAAATGTACGCACGTGCACTCAGGCACACACATATACACAAGCACCTACAGAGAAACAAAGATAAGAGTGAATAGAGAGAGATATAGGGCATCGTGTGTACACAGCGTGGAACCGAATGTAGCCGCAATGGTTGCGATGTGTATTCTCATTTCCAGCGTATTCCCGCATTCTGCTTGCACAGGAGTGCATTAATACATGCAAAGGATTTCATTGAGCCTGGTTGCAGTCTAATTTCGCGGCGCCCTTCATCCACCGGCCGCCCTTGTTGGCCGCTTTATTATCGGAATAAAGACGTTGCGTCGCCGTGTGCAATTTATGGAAGTCGCCGCGATAACCGCAATGTTAATGCCCGCGGTTTGTTAAAAATAACACTCGAGCTTTGTGGTATTTGATATGCCCACTAAGAAATGCTCGAAGATTTTGGAAACTATCCTAGATTAGCAAAGAAAATCATTCGACCCGAAAATTTTGATTTCAATGAAACTTTGTGTGTATGTGGAGAATAGTAGAGTATGTAAAGAAAATCACTTCGTGGGGGTGAAATCAACCCTCAATGTTTTCATGTTTTTTCGTTTTTTGAATATAATTTTATAACGGGTGTCGATATATAGGGTGTCGTCCCATTTGCTTATCTTTTATAAGGAAAACAAATGTCAAAGAAAAGCAATATTTGGCTCGAAAGGACAAGTATTATGATAGGCAACAATTTTTTCTCAAGGTCATCAAAATTTTTTTTAAATCGGACTACATATTTTCATTATCGCGACATGATAACTGAGGTCACGATAAATCCAACGACTTATAATCCTATGACCTTCACGTGACATAGAGTACAAAAAATTCATTCAACTTACACATTCAATTTTTTGTGCTCTAATTCTGTTGCACACAATCAGTATGTGTTTACAAGACATGTAATTTTTAAGGATCTTACGCCACAAGGAACTACGTAGATGATCTGTTCTTATGTTGAATAATGGCCTGACTGTTCAAGAAACAGAATACAGCATAAAGGGAATTTTTGAAATAATCATAGATGATTCGTTCAATTAGAAGTGTACTATGTGGTGGTTCTTTGGTGACTCTCACCAAATTCTAGAATTCCTAAAGCGATTCCAGATAAAAACACATCGATTGACTGATGCTAAAAAAAAACCCATTACCAATCAGTGTGTCGTCGGCACCCTTCCTGTCTTTCAAATTTGTCCTATATTTTTATCCAACATTTTAACTCATTTTCATCTTCGGAAGCAAAGCGAATTATCTTATCCTACTCGGTTCTCATGCAACTAACCTAGTGTCTTTCATTTTCCAAAAGACAAAAGAGCAAATGAATGGTCATTTTCGTTACTGAAAATCGTGCTTTGTAATTGGCTAATGCGTTTTAGTATATAAAAACTGAGAGGCAGAGGAGTGGTGAGGTGATAGGTGGAAAATTTCTTTGTAGAATAATACCGAAATGGCGATGTTACGTATAAATACGCCATGCTTTATAATGCAGAAGGGTACTGAAGAAATATTGCTGCAATATTACTGCCGGAAATTCCGCTGGCATTGTCTTCTAGGAACAAATTAAATGGATCAGAATCTATGCAATCAAGCGTTTCCCGTTGCTTTTTCGGAAGTTGTATAATTCACCGCAAAATGGTTGCTTTAAAAAGGTTACGAAGTAGGTATAAATACTTATTTGATAAAAAGAAACATTTAAAAATTCAACGTGTTTAACGCGCATTATTCAAAGGTTAATTATATTGTTCAGATCCTTTGAAAAATCAATATTTGCATTCGATTGTAGCGTTAATTCCCGCTGCAACAACTTGTGCCACGCCGATCCCATAAATTTCAGGCTACGCATCAATTTCTACCTCGAGTTAAATATTTATTAAGAGGAAATGGTTTACTCGTTATTGATCTTTGTTTATTTAAAATAAAGAACAGCCAAAAAAAACAAATCGATAATTTTAACACAATACAGCGTTTATTCGACATTCGTTAATTAATTTAATAAAAATTCAAAAAATTATACTTTTCGATTCTGATTTTTAATTTGTTCTTACGAAAACGAAATGAAATTGTAGAATTTTAAGTAATAAAAATTGATTTCTCCCAACGGGAAATATGTGGAAAGACAAACAACACGTTAACGTTGTGCACTCAAAAATAGTTTTTTTCGCGACTGTGTCATAAACCGTGCCAAATGAACATTTGTTTTGTAAGCGTGGACAATGGGTCGGAGGATTGTCCAATCCCACATAATTGCTTCTAGAGGAATTTTCATAAAAAATATCTGGGTTACATCGTCGAATTATTCGCTTCACTTATATTTGCATTAAAAAATTTCATTTCAAAAATTCCTGCAGCACTTAATCCCTATTATTCTTATGATTCGAATCAAAGTGTCTACTTCGTATAAAATGCACATTTAATCGAATGGGTGAGAGGAAGAAAAACTGATATACTGGACTTGCTTAAAATTATTTTAAAAGAGTTGTCGCTTGGGAATTGTTACTGTAGTTTTGAAGGATAACTTCATAATAGAAGGCTTTTCGTTTTAAACTTTAGTTTAGCTTTTGCAAATCAGTTTATTCGATTTCCCGAAAATAAACTTCTTCCTTCTTTTCATTCATTCAATTAATTTCTAGGAATGTACGTAAAATTTCACACATGAGAAGATTGATGGTACGAGCTTATAACGTTTATAAGGTTAGGTATTCAAGGGCGCGTTGCTAGTTACAGTTAATTAAGAATCACTTTCCGGCGTGTTGGTTACAGGGCTTTACCATGGTTCAGTTAGCGTTGTAGCATGGGACGAGAGTTGAGGTTACAAACTCGAAGCTCTTGTGCTCTACAAAACTATACTTTTTGTTTCTCCTAAGTACAGTACACAACGTACTAATTTTAAACTGTTATTTTAGCAAATTTAGTACTATTATCCTGTGTTCCACAAAATAATACTTTCCCTTTTGTTTATTTCCGCTGTTACTTTAGCAGATTTAAAACATTGATAATTCTT
>NW_017100544.1:294693-302739 GCF_001263275.1 Habropoda laboriosa
GATCCAAAAAATTTTCAGTTTTCAAAATTACACGAAATTACTACCTTCGTAAGAACTCACATATTTTCAACTTCCTCTATTACGAAATTTCAAATTTCCAACAATTAAAAAATCCCATACCACAACGTTGTCAGTGCCAAATTTTTACAAACTATTAATATTAGAGCGATCCTAGCACTCCACAAAGAGAAAACAATAATTAAAAATAATACCACTTTTGACGTTTAATTATTTTTTAAATCAATTCTATTTAAAAAAATTTTGGTTCCAATAAATGCTCAAAATATCCATTTCTACATTTCATTTCTATTATATGTACATACACACCATCTTCCTAAATAATAATTGCACGATAACTAGTTAATTATAACAGATCTTTTCGTTTCTCGCATCTCTCGAAAATTTTACTTTTTACTATTTAAAATGTTAATGTACGGTTTGGAAACCTTTATTTTGATATTTTCAACAGAAATGTTAAGCATGCTCGAAGAAAGACAGAAAATGGCGAAGTGTAGTTGCTTGAAAGGTCGATGAATCGGCATGTGTTCGCCAGAGAACGGAATAGCACCGAGTGAAAAGCTTTTTCTTTCGCGCGAAATTTCATTGGCTGACTGGCGGCAAAAAAGCTTGTCAGCCGTGTCGACGCGTTCTGTCGTCCAGCTGCCATGATGTACTCGTTGTAAAAGTCTCGCAAGAAGCCAAACGCGTCCCTGCTTCTTTCACGCTGACACTGTGCGCCAACTCGCTTTTCCATGGGACACCCCATTTCGCTTCATGTATTTGTGGCTTCAACTATTACTGCCGGCCTGACGCGAATATTGCACGTTACGTCTGTCGAGTTACGCCCTTAGAACACGCAACAGAAACGTGTCTTTTGGGCCTATCATGGTGACGCTATTGTTTTATTAATGGAAATATTAGTAAAATGGAATCAAACAATCAATACTCATGTCTCGAAATAAAATTTCAGTTTTAATTCTTTGAGGACAATGGACTTACGTATATACAACATATGCGTTAAGCAATAAGAACAGTAGAGCTTGACTATGAACTTATGTATGTATATTTGAGGAAAATATAATTTCGGTATGAATTCAGTTTAATGTGTTGTAAGTACAAGTATTTTATTTTCTGCAAAAAATTTGTGCTGCTTGCAAGAAGTGCTACTGATAGATAATGAAGGCAGACATCTTATGAGATTTGTCCAAATTGTCCAAATTGAATTTGGTTTTACCAAAAATATTGAATTACTTATAATAATTGACATTCAGAACTGGTGAACATTCTTGAAAGAAATTCTCTAACTGTATTCTGAATCTTTCTAACATATCTCTATAGTATCGTTTTCTTTTCACAAGAATTTTCTAATCTCCATAAAAACATATTTTTCTTAATATCTGTCGAACCTATTAATACATAAAATTCTTCAACTATGACCAGTCACATAATTATGGAATAAATTGCCTTAGAACTAAAAACTACACTATGTCAATAATTAAAGACACAAACTTTATTTTTTAATTTCCAGAAAATCTAATTTATTCTCAATTGAAGACGCTACAACATGTCTCTATTTTTCCAAAAGCAATAATTCTTTGCAAAAACAGTATTACTTTGCTGGCAGAAGTGCTCTAAACCGGCAAATATAAAAAAAAAAACGCTATCACAAACAAGTGTAACGAGGATTTTCTTATCTCGCGTGCCTTTCTGGATCGATAATCGGTTGAATCGAGCCGCGACAACCATTAACCACTTAACGTTCACGCCTGTGACATACGGGGGGCACATCGAAACGTCCAATTTGTGCAAGCCCGTAACAGTCACGGACACAGCCGATACGTTCACTGTTTCTCTGTTTTCTTACTCTAGTCATTGGTATTTATGAATCGAAGCTATGATATCATGTACATATCGATGTACTGAAACATGAATACAGTGCGTGTGATTTATCTGAGAACGCTTAAATATCTCGAAATATATGGATGACACGGAAAAATATTTGAGAAAAAAATTCTAGGGTACTATATTTATTTGACCTCGAAAAGCTCTATGAAAGTTACGGTTAAATTTTTAAATGGAAACCTATACTTTTTATTACATATTCTTGTAGCTGACGTTAAAACGTTTCCAAACCACTGTCTATACGTGCATTTTGCACCAGCAAGTGTCGAGATATCAAACTTCAGATCTGGTATATGTATTTCGACAGTTTTGAGTTTTATTTTCTTGTTTTTACTGTTATTTTTGTTATATTTTACTAAATTTTATACTAAATTTTAATACTCGAAACAGAATGATTTAAACTAAAAATGCCAAAAAAATGTGTTAATTTATGCAAAGAAAAATTTGTACGGTAAATTAAAAAAAAAATGTTAATCGTTAGGGGGTTAAGGTCTCAGAAACGGCCGGCAGGCGCACCTAGCATGCATTCTAAAGTCATCCTACGCTTGTACATCACCTTTCTAAAGCGTGGCTCGCATGCTAACGCGGTTGAGCTATAGCGAGAGTGAAAACGAGTCGAGAACCTTGAGAGGTACTAGAGAACCCGACGAAAATCAATGGATGAAAGCGTCGAAAATGTGATCGTCATGATGAACACGTGCCAAACGACAAACGGATAGCGTGAGGTAACCACTGTAATACGCTTTCACGATGACTTGATGCTCGGCTCAACCCACTATGCATTGTCTACGCTGTGATTCTTCTATATAGTTTCGAGTTCTTCTGCCTGATACAAGTCGTAAATTATATGAGCTTTCCTTTTAATCTTCTATAAGTTACGTATCCATTCATTTATATTTCGTAAGTCTGATTTTATTTGTTTATTGTTGTACTATTGCATTATATTGTAGTACTATTATATTATTACCAGCCTTTGTAATAATTGTTGGGACTGATACCGCATCGATACTAATAGGTGTACAGTCAAGGACATAAATATGTGGACACCCTACAAAATAGAGTAACTTTTTTCAAATTGGGCCAAACAACTTGAGTTTTTTTGAGAAGTTAGAAGGATTAGTTTACTGATGTGTACAAAAAATTTTGAAAAAATTGTAAATTGTGGGAATTGCGAAGAAAATTGTAAAGGTCACTGTTTACAACTTTTGTATCTAGGCTTGTGATGAAAATTTAAAACATACGTTTTGTAGATCTATGTCAATTGTGCACATGCTGAAAATTTCATCGAAATCGGTTAATGTTGCTATGAGCTGCAAACAGTTAAAGGTTGTGAAAATCGCACTATTTTACGATTTTCGGTCTAGAATTGTAATAAATCTAAAAATTCTCACCTCTTTCGATGCCTGTCGCTTGTTTTTCCATCCACTGATTTCGATGAAATTTTCAGCATGTGCATAATTGACATAGATCTACTAAACGTATTTTTTAAATTTTCATGACGAGCTTAGATAAAAAAGTTGTGAAAGCGACTTTCGCTATTTTCTTTGGGATTCCGACTAAGTGCAGTTTTTTCAAAATTTTCTTTACACGTCATGTAGTAAACTAATACTTCTAACGTATTCAAAAAGCTCAATCTGTTTGATCTAATTTAAAAAAAAACTATTCTGCTTTGAAGGGTGTCCACATATTTCTATCCTTGACTGTACCTATTTGATACTCATACGAAAATATCTAATATAATATATATTTGATACTTTACGAAAATAGCGATACCAGTGCTATAGTAACGAAGTAGGAAACAGTACAATAAAATTTTTTAAATACTTTATAGAATGCTGGAATAAATATATACATAGGCTTTTGAATCCGGAAACTTAGCAAAGAAAGAAAGACCAAAAGACAACAATGTGTATTAAACGTTATTCTTTAACAATATTTGATTTTAATTACTACTGATTAATAGTTGATACAATATTATTAATTAGTAAACAAATTAAGATTAAAAAGTTATGATACTGGATCATCTAAATTTCTGTATTTATTTCTATATTCGTAAAGTACATGAAAAATTTCATTCTTTTGTTCATGGTATCGATACCTACTTGACTGTCATAAGATTGGTACTGATTGGCGTCGTTAGACATCAAAAAGAATTGATCAATATTGAAAATTAATACGGAGTATCCGAGATTTCGATACCTTCCGATATTTCCCACCGAGTACTTACTTGAGTATCGAATTGTTTGAGTATCATCAATATGTAATCGTATCAATTTCATCACTAATAATTAGTAATTCTTGGTTGTCCCATCAAAACGTAAAATTATACTCAACTATAATTTTTCTTCTCGTGAACAAAGAAAAATCGGGTTATAAAGGGTTAATAGTTTTTATAGTAGCAGTAAGATGATATAGATTGAAATTGTGGTTTAAGCTATGTTTTAATTCAGTTGTAATATGATAAAGTTATTTTATTAGGTTGGTCAAAGAAATTTAAGCTCCTGCTGTTAATGTAAAGTAAGAACTGTATTTAACGTGGTATGCTGTGCTGTATTAATTAACTTAACTTTGTGTTTTTTGGAAAGTGCAATAGTGTAGACGTGTATTTTTATATATCTGGATTACATTTGTATGACATAATTACTCACATTTCTACAGAAGCTTTTATAGGAATATTTTGTAAGAAATCTTTTTAATAAGTATTTAAAGTATTGTAGTTGACGAATTATTTGATATTTTACATGTATTATAGTTATTGCTGTAACGAGGTATATTGTTCATTATATAGATTATAAGGAAATTATAAATTCTGCAGTCCTTCGTTAAATTTTCTCAAATTTGTAATTTTGCTTCTTAATATTATTTTCTTTTTGAGGAGTAAATAAAAAAATAGGACAAGGAACTTGTACACCATAAAAGAATACATCTGATCAAATAAACTATCATTCTGATTTAACGAGTTTAATAACCTTAAAATTTCCTTAATAATAATAAAACCAAGACAGGGTTGTTCAAATTTTCTCTTGGAAACGGCTTTCGTCGATTTCGTCCCAGCTAATTAAAGCAACACGTGAAAATAATTCCAGAGTCGTGACCACAAAAATTGCGGCATCTCCATGGAGAATCAAAAATGCGGTTGAGGTTCTGCGCGAGAAGCGCAACGAAAACGCTATCCAATGATAATTTTAAGACAGCGGATGTATTAATGTTGATTATTCGTAGGCCACGCGTAGCGTCGCGGAAAATATAATAGTTACATACAGTGTAATCCCGTAATAGACACTTGCTTTAATTAACATTACTCAACCTGTCACGAAATTCGCCCAAATTAGCGCTCTCCGCTGAATCAAGTTGACGCTGTCGTCCATGAATTACAAGGAAACGAGACAATTTTTACAATCATATTAACGAAAATATTTTCTTACCGAAAATGCTTCCCCTGTGATTTAACGCGATTTACAAAGGAACTTGGGTAACCTGAAAATACCGATTTTTTTTTAACTTTGCAGGTTTGCAGGGGACCACAAGAGAAGTATCGGGAAATTTTTTTGGGCCCTTTTTCGGTTCTTCAAGATGAAAGCAGCCCTTGAATAAAGATAAGTGTTACCCCATTTCCCTGTATATCTTTAAAACTACAGTAGATATAAAAAATGTTATAATAAAAATTTAATGACTTTTTATTCCTTATAAGACGATATTATTAAATTAATAAAAACACACATATTTACGCACACACACACATACTTGGTAACTGATAACGCATCGTTCAAAGTGCAACGATGACCGCATAAAAAGCACGTATCGATCAAAATTATTTAAATATCACAATATTCAATTAGTTTAACATATTTAGCATATTTATCTGCATTTATTTGACGTATTTTTCGATATGACAGAAAATTCAAAATTTTTCACAATAACGGTGGTGGAAGATTTTTTATTTAAACAAACACATTTTATTAGCCATTAAATTTTTATTATAAACAGTTTTTTATATGTACTATAGTTTTAAAGATATACAGAGCAATAAGGTAACACTTATTTTCATTCAAGGGCTGTTTTCATTCCGAAGAACCGAAAAAAATTTACCCGATACATATTTCTCCTGAGGTTCCCTACAAACCTGCAAAGTTTCAAAGAAATCGAAATTTTCGAGTTACCGAAGTTCCCTTGTTAGTGATGTCTAAACAGCGCAATTTCATGTTAATTTAATTCATGTTAAAATATATACATATGCATGCCATTGTTGAAGCAGAGTAATAACGCGGATTTGTAAGTAAATGAACTAGCCAATTTCATTACTAGTGACGTTAAAGTGTTTCGATATAATACAGAGATTTTTGACAATGAAAAGTTTCTATGTCGATACACTATTCGTAGTCACCGACTCTTATATTGCAACAAAAAAGGACAATTTCTGTATTTATAAAGAATTTGCGGAATATGATTGTACAAAAAAAAAGGAAATTTCAAAAGGCATGAATTAATTTGAAAAGATTCTAGTTCGACAGAAGAATATTAACAATTTTATAATTTTTTCAGATAGAAAATACTTCGTATTAGAGAAACCGACGGTTAGTGATCGGACAGTCCCTGCATAGAATATCTCACATTATTCTATAATTTTTGTCTCATGTATTCTTTTAAAAATGATTTAAAAATATTTTACATAAACTGCCAAATACTTCCAAAACAAAAATAGAGTTATTGCATTTGAAGGAATATTATACAAGGAATGCTGCATTTTAAGCAACCCGTTTAAATTATAAGTTGGTGTTGTAAGATCTCCTGCTGATGAGAGAAAATATTTTATATCGATTTTCGTATCAATTTTTAAGTAAAACCCAATAGTATCAACTAACCATACTTCAATAAATCGACTTTACTAACAAAATTTCCAAACGATGTGACAGCTTAAAACACCACAACGACACACCAGAAAAAGGGATGAAACTCATCGTCCCCTGCAACCATTTGCGGAAGACACGTCCATCACCCCATAATTAGATATTACGTCAAATGGCACGAGTGGGCTCAAAGTTATCAGGGAGGAAAAAGTGGCGGGAGACGGAAGATCTGTAGCAAGAGACGGACTGTAGGCTTTGTACAATCCATTGGCGAGATGACTCGTCGCTGCCAATGTAAATCAGCTCGACGCTAGACCGCCCTTCGTTTCGTTTATTTTCGCTTTACTGTTTTTGCCAGCCACGAGCTGTTACATGTTTTTTTTCTTTTCCCCATTTTCCTTTTCTTCGCTCCTTTTTCGCTCAAAGTCTGCCTTATTGATTTCTACGTCAAATGGCTTATTCTCTTTTCTCCTGGCTTTTCGTTCCACGTGTTTCGCGCGTACACTCGCGGTCCATTTCCGTGGAAACCATAAATGAAGTGCTCGCGGTATAAACGCGCAGAATTCTCATTTCCATCAAAATTCGCGCCGACCGTCCGTCTTTCGGATTTCACCAGTCACCCCCATCGCTTGAAGTTGTTCTTTGAGCGTGGCAGGAAGTACTCTCCGCTGGGGAATCGAGATTGTTCACCATTGATGGAGGATTGATGTACTTATAAGTACTCAGAGGTGAAAGTTTGTCTTTTTAAGTAATATCGTAATGTTGGTTTTTGAAGTAATTAATAATAATTGTTTTGTTTATATCACTGTAAATATCCTGTATACAGACTAGATGCAGTAGTTGAGTATATCGTTCTCCTTATGGCAATACTATGAATGTGCGATTCGATAAATTATGAAAATCCACAATTGAAAGTGAAATGTAATCAGATAATTCTGAAGGTCAATATTCTTTGAAATTTTCTTGCAGATATTAATCTTTATATTAGACTTAAATTTAACTATAAAATCATTTTTGATATTTCCTCCCCATGGTTTTGACATAAGGGGGCTACTATGTTGAATTTATATTGTCTTACGAAGTGGTTCGTTTAATTAATAAAATGAAATTGAAGTGTTCTTGGAATAGGTTTTTCATTTCCAGTGAATTAGTGTATTGTTAAAAGGAGATTTCCCTGATAAAAATATATTAAAAAAATATAAAGTATACTCTTTCATGTTTTGATTGAAACTCGAATAATGCAATGCACGTGTGAACAAAATGTCACATGTACGAATACTTGATGTTTCGGAAAGAG
>NW_017100544.1:303042-307686 GCF_001263275.1 Habropoda laboriosa
TGTTACAATGAAAGATTTATTTACTTAACAATTCATCTATCTTCTTATATGTAGATACTAAAAATAAAACGGGTTCTTTAAATAGAGAAAGTAGGATTAGCAATAAATATCATACAGATGTACATTATGAATTTTCTATTTTAAATTTGAAGAGATGTATTGGACATAGTAGTTGAGAATTTTTTTAAGGATAAAAAAAATTTCGTTATTTTCTTTAAATAAGAAGCATGCATTGAACATGATTATTCCTACTGTTACTAGAAATCACTGGCTTGTATTTATTTAATAAGTATTTTAAAAACTCAATATTTAAAGTTTAATAAAAGTAATACATTCACAGAATTTCCTGTTTCCTATTTGATTCATCTTTTCTTTCACCATTTCAATACTTTTTAAATTCAATGTTATTTTCGTAGTATCTTCCATATTAATTCAAAAGAGCGAACTAACTGTAAATACGTTTGCAACAAAATCTAAAATGCAATTTTCAGGCAAAAACACGGGTATAATGGTAAAATGAAAATCGAAAAATTAAGAATATCCTAATGGTGTTGACAACTGTTTTTACCTGACCAATTTTGATAGCGTATTGGAGAAATTTCAGACTGGACATTTCTTCTCCCTGTCCGATTCGTGAAATTTTTACATACGACTAGGCACAATGGCACAAAGGCTCGTGAAATGGTTCGATTAAAAACTGCTAAAATTTCGCTCTATCCACATTGTTTTTTCTACTCTGTAACAACAGAACCACTGTTCGTTTTTGAAAATAAGTAAGCACCAAATGTACCCAATCACCGAGAGAAAAAAATGGCATGCGCTTCGAAATTTTCATTTTTAAAGCTATGTAATTGACAACAGAAAGAAAGGTTTAATTGGAATGTTTGAATTTCTTTTGGTGCATGTTTAGTATTGTACATCACTTTGCAGGTTTATTATGTCTTTCTTACACCCTTCACTTGTTATTAATCTCAATTTCGAAAGGGAGCAAAACAAATGAAGTTTGTTAATACAGTGAGCATAAAGAATCAAGATTAAAAATTTCCACCGTTATTCCATATTTCTCTTTTAGGGAGCATTCTTTAGTTATTAATTTAATCTCTACAAATATTTCAAATTATATACTTTCCACAAGAATTAAAATTTCTCCGATGTCCATCTCCCAAAATATCTATCTTCTTTTCATGAAAAAAATTGCCTCCATATTTTATCCAATTAATAGAAAACACGTTAGTAATGAAATTCTATCAATAAATATGCTGTTTCTTTTTCTAAAGTACGGATAATATTTCACATCCAGAGTTCTTCAAAAATTACCTGAACTCAATTCTCCAGAAAGCAGACAATAGAAACGCGTTTTGCAGACCGGTCGACACTTTTCTAAACGCTTTCCAATGATTTATGAAACTTCCGACAAGCGTCCAGGCTTGAACTCGCCCGAACTTAGATTCCTTTCCAGACGAGCCGGCTTTTTCGCTGGCTTTATTACGCGCAATTCAATCGCGCGACTTTCGCGCGTGTGTCCGCCGCGAATTTTCACAGCGGCCGGCCGTCAGACCTGTCACGGGGAAACGTTCTCCAGGAAGAAACGGGGCGCGTGCACGAGAACTTTCGGCGACGCGAGTTTTAATCGTAAATGGATACCGCCGTGGCTGTGGCGAAACCAATTTTTCTTCTTACAATGGCGAAACGATCGGTGGAACTATTCAACAGAACGAATTTCCCCGATGGTTTATTTATTTGAATAGTTTGATTTTAGTTTTTGGAGAAGAACTGATAAAGTGATATATTAATAGCAAGTACGCTCCCGTTCATAAATATGTACAAAACACTTTTTTAAAATTAATAAGTATTAAAACGCTTTCTGAATGTGAACCAAATCTACATCTGTCTTTACAAAATTGTTAAGATACTTTTATGATTAAGATCCAGGTATGGTAATGTCTATTTTCCTGCAACTTCACTTTCTTCATAAATGCAACGATACAATCGAAAGATGCAAATACGTTCGCAAGTGCATATCTTCCACGAAACGTACGACTTATCAAAAATGTGAGACATCTTACGAAATGTTGGTTTCTTAAACATTACACCCTAATATATTTACGATACGAGGAAAAAAAGCAATGTATTTCCATTTAAAAAAAAGTGTATTTACATTTTTCCGATGCATCGTTGCACTTATGAAGAAAGTAAAGTTGCAGGAAAATAAAAATTACCATACCATTCAACTTTTCCCTCAACAGTTTTTTTCTATCTCTAACCAAATTCCAAATATAATCCGTCTCCAATTGCGTGACGCACCCAGTACATACATATATGTTCATAATATTCTTCATTTCCGTAAGCAACTTCATTTAACCAGTTTCCAGGGAAGAAGTCATTGACTTAATTCCTTTGGTAACCCTTATTTAAAAAAATATAATTCTTTTAAAAAATTTATTAGATCCCTGAATAAAAAGAATAAAGTGTATGAGCAAATATAATAATTATGATATGTAGTACTAAATATGACGAAGAAATGTATAATAAATGTAATACTTTCTATACGAATATCATGGATGGCATAATACTTACGAACAGCAGTGTATGTCCTTTAGTGTCTTGTAACATGAAGAAGTAGTGTCATTTATAACAGAACACTCAATAATGTAGTTTAATCCTTAGCATATCAAGGTAGAGACACTCAGGGACTTTACGATATACAAGTAAGTATACATATTTTTTCGTGTCATTCGATAATTGTTAGAAATACAGTAGTGTGGAACTTATGCGTGGTTCCGTGATCGTAACATAAATAGAATAAGGAACTATACGACGAAGACTAACTATAAAATAGCGCTTGGTACTATTACTATTGTTTTACTCCAAGTCCACGCTGCCTCCACTCGAGCTCCACGCCACACAATTTCTCATTCCACGCTGCCTTTTTCGTACCACGCTTTTCCCGTCCTCTTCCGAAAAACTCATTATCCACTTCATTCTCTCCCACTACGCATACACGCTGTTCTCGGGTTCTTCCCGTCACGGTTAACGCGCCGATGGGCCTCGCCGCCTCATCGACGCCCTGCGAAAAAGGGCCCTGTCGATCCTCGTTTTCTCTTTTAGGCCGGATACACACTAGCGATCCGCTCCCGATCCGGTCAAATATTCTTCTATGGTTTAGAGCGTACCCATTCACACTACGAGTAATGCTCCGATCACGGTCCGGTCTCGTCCCAGCACCTATCTTTGGAAAGAATATTTTACCACCGGTTACTCTATTCCAATTCTATTCTTTTTTTCATTCGCATCACAAAAGATGGAACTTTCTAAGAAAATTTTTAATTTTGTGAAAATTGTAAATAAATTTTGTTTTGCAAAAACGAACTCTTACTCTCGTTTTTAAAAATCTGACAAAAAATTTATGTTGCTGGCTTCAAAGTTATTAAGAAATGATAACATGTTGAAAATTGCGAAAAAGTGGATTTTTAGCCAAACATAGATGTATAAACTAATTTATATTTCGAGAGCAAAGCGGGATTGGACCGTGAAGCGGACCGCTAGAGTGTATCAGGCCTTATTGCCCTCGTTTCGTTTTTTAAAACTACGAACTATGGGACAACACTTACAATCCTACAGTACTTAGTTTCATTATTCGGATAAGTAGGAACAAAAAGAAGAAAACAGATTTCTGAAGAAAAAATTAAAAATCTCCAGGAAGTTCTGTATGATCTTCGCATGTTATGTTCCCGTATGTTAGCTTCCTTCTTCCTGCTGTTCTCAGTAACTGATGAGTTGATATTGTATCGAAACAGACTCCTAGCACTGTGTGAACGATGGGTAAGAATCTTTGCCTGAATAAATGAGAGAAACTACTCGAAAAGTAGTTCAATTTGGGCAATTTGTTCAAAAGAAAATTTGGGCGTTAATGGGTTAGGAAGAATTGTATGAACTTTAAATTATATAATAATAAAACTTTGATTAAAGGTTCTTTTTAAAAAAAACTATTGAGTAGAAATCTAGTTTAAAAAGAAAACAATGTAATAACGCGTACAATGAAGTAGGAATAATTCTATTCTAGAAAGATTGACTATTCTTCCGTTGCTTTTTATCGTAATCTCTTAATTCTGAGATATTAAAGGTTCGAGGTATTTCAGCGTCGGCGAAAATGTTACTCGACGACTTTTTCATACCTGTCCTCTGCATAATTCGCGAGTATGATGTGGAGGAAAAAATACACCAAGATCAGAGAAGATGGGCAGCGGAGCGTCCTGTCTGACGCAGAACGTTGCGGAACTTCCGTTAATTATTTGATGTCGGAAAGATTGACGTTTTCTGGCGATAAATTCTTGTTTCTCCCTTCTGGGAAGGGATACCGGGAACGTAAATTATTAAACACGCTTTCTACGTGCACTTTCCAGGAGAAAAAAACGCAACAAAATATTATTCGATAATAATTTCAAATAATTACATTTTGGTAACCATTAGTAAAACATATCGGATTAAATTGCAAAGTAGAAAATGTAATTATCATAATTTTACGAGAAAAATGAAGTGGTTTGCAAATATTCGAAACGTTAGATTAAATTATTAACTTGATAATTTTTCCTTTCTTACTAAGGATTTTACAAAAAAGAAGCTTAAAAATGTAACTTCATTTCA
>NW_017100544.1:307762-338010 GCF_001263275.1 Habropoda laboriosa
ATTCATCCTTTTCCATATGATCAAACGAATTTACATGTTTCTTGCCCACCCAACACACACGGGACACTTCTCCTATCCTAAAACTGATTTTCGCGTCCAAACGTTCCAGCTTCTCACTTCACCGCCTTCGTAGAAAACTGTCCAACCCCAAACGCATCGCGTTGTTTATTCCCGATCGACTGTCCACCTACCAAGCTTTCCTCATCTGCAATTGAAATAGATGAACTTGACGGAATCTACCTTGTGCTACACGGAAAAGCAACATCGTTCACACTGTCGCATCTCCGTGTGCACGCGCATAATCACCGTCACGCGCGAATAAATATGAATTATCAAGCACATTCCTATTTATATAACAACATTTTTCGAGGTTTGCCGTCCGGGTTGGCGAGTTTCCCACGGGAGAGCAGCAGCCACACACGGGGACACGTGGACCACCTCATTTTCTCCTCTTTCTCTTCTCGCTTGCTACCCCCCTTCCCCCCAAAACACACACACGCACACACATTTCCTTTTTCTCGTTTTATTGGTCCTTTTCTAGCATAGCGGCCGCTTTCCCTCATACGGCGAATTTTCATGCGGTGCCGCGATATTAAAGTGCCGTTTCCCAGGGATATTTGCGCGTCGCGAGACGCAGGAAATAGCTACGCGACTCTTTTTCTTTCGCGCGCCTTTTTGCTCGGTCGGAGTGCGCGCCCCAGGATCGACCGGGCAAGAAGAACGCCCGGGATGTTCGAAGGGGCGGCAGGAGGAGGACCGCGGAGACAATGTCGTCGCTTTATACGATGCTTTACAAAATATCGCGTAACCGTCGCTGCTCACCGCTTAATTTCGCCGGAATAATGGGGTCGTGTGTGTAAATAGACACACGCAAAGAAGCATCATTTCGCGGGGCAATTGAGCAGGACCTCGCGCCTCTTGTAAAAAAGCCACGCCCCTCCCCTCACGCGAGGAAAAGGAGTGTTGTTCGGCTACCGGGGCGAATTTATGAGCGTTATGAGGCTCGTTGCTTAGAGATTGTCGAATATTTTGTCGCAACTAGCCTGGCAATTATTTACTCCGTTCATTCAGATGTTATTTGAAGCACGTGACTTGGAGGGAGAATTGATGCTAGACATTGTTGTTAGTGTTCATTCTGTAACTAATAAGAAAACCAAGTGGAAGTTTTGATGAAATTTAACCCTCAAATTTGCAATTGAAAAATTTTTCTTTTTAAAATCATAGAAACTATTTAGTTTGGGGAAATGGCTCGTATGTACAAAACGTGATTTTTCTAATAAGTATGGTAAGATATTTGTATTTGTAAGGTATTACAAACTTGTACGTATAAATTATAAACCAAAATACAAAATAAGGATAAATTGAAAATTTGATTTTCTGCATTATAACAAAATTTTAACATTCGTAATTCTGTGTGGAATAGAGTTTGTAGGCTTGCATAGTTGCAAAAATTTTGTAAATTTTCGCAATTTATAATGTTTTAGGCAATTATATGTCACTATGTTTCATCTTTTCTCAAACAAGCCTTTGAGGGCTATTTTCACTCTCTAAACTTAAAAATGTAAAAAAAGATACATGACAAGTATTTCGAAAATTACATTGCTCGTAAATTTCATAAAAATCGTCGATTTTTACTTAGGAACTATTCCTCGCAAGTGTGGCTGAGAAGATTTACTAGTTCTTTTTTCTAATTAGCATTTTTATCTTCGTGTTATACATATGTCATTTGATTTAAAATTTACATGTATATCTGTGTACCTGAAGTACTAGACAAAGATTTGATCTTATTAAAACAGAATGTTTTACATAGACTGTGCAGTACGGAAATTTTTCAAATGAAGAGGATGGAACAACAAATGACCTTTAATGAGTTTACTGATCCTTTTTCTAATCAAAGGTGCAATTATAAAACCTTAACTATTATAAGGAATTTACTTCAAGTTTTAATTCCTCAGATTGTCTGTTGATTTTTAATTATCAGCCGACCTTAATTTCTATAGCCTAACTCAGCAAATATTTCTAGCAATTCTATATATAATAATTGTTCAAGTTCATTTTTCTTTTAATAAATTATGACTGAAACAGTTTTTTGTTTTACATATACAACAAAGCTTTGAAATTTAAAAAATGAAAAGAATATAAGAGTACATTTTTCTCCTAAGTAAAGATGCCAGTGATGCGTATGTATGTATATTACTTTAACAATTCTAAGGAATTTTTTTCAAGTATAAATTGTCAATCTAAAATATTAATTTTTCAGCATCACTGACTCAAACTTTTAATTATAGACAAATGTAAATTTCTATAATTTAACGTGCGCGGCCTCAAGAGGTGATTACTATTCAACAAAATATTTTCAATAACTGAACACCTTATATTCTTCAATTCTACAATCTTAAAGAATTCACAAATGCTACTCCAACAATAAATTTCATTCAATAAATTAACACACTCCGTTCAATAGAATATTATTCCACAAAATAACGTACGTATCATAAGTTTACTGCTGAAACACACTAACAATAAATCAATATGTATAGTTAATTTTATAGGAGAAATCACTTAAATCCTTTGTACTTGACAAGACAGATCTAGAATAAATTTAACAGAAAAATCAAAAAAGTATTTTTTATACATTTTTTCACTTAACGTGTTTTACCAATACTTCTGTAAACAATCGTTCAACCTAGTATACGGCTGAATATAAAAAAAATTCTGAACAACAACAATTCCCATATGACAACAGGAGAATGGAAGATTCAAAATATTTCTCTAAATCAAGAATCCATTACCGTCAAACGAACAATAAAAGAAACTTAAGTCCACGTTTGTATCGCAAATCACTGCCACAGGCAAGTTCTGGCAGTGGCGTATCACAAAGGCGCTCTCGCGGTTCCGATAAATCGGAAACGTTCCACAGTGAACCATGGTAAAGGAGGGAGGGAGAAGCATTAAGCATCGATCCGCAAGTTCTGACCATGGTCGCGAATCGTAGGTAATCTTCGATCGGCTTTGTATCCCACTTAATTTACGGTTGGTCGGGGACACGACAGTTCGGGAATCTGACGTTAATGAATTCCAAATTTCGATCCATTAATTCTGGCGTTCGGATAGCAATGCGACCGGACCGTATTAACTGTGAATGTATGTATCGCGGAATAACGCAGAGCCAGGCACGTTCCGCGGTTTCCGTTCATTATACG
This sequence comes from Habropoda laboriosa, assembly GCF_001263275.1. Classification (NCBI taxonomy): domain Eukaryota; kingdom Metazoa; phylum Arthropoda; class Insecta; order Hymenoptera; family Apidae; genus Habropoda; species Habropoda laboriosa. The sequence continues at coordinate 310,966 of NW_017100544.1, forward strand.
CCGCGAGTTATTACAATATTTTCATTCTTCGTGGCCGCGCTTTATTACGCCACGCGGAATTAATCGCGCTATTTAAAGGTCGCGTCCTGGCCGCGCGCAAAGAACCGGGGTTCGAGCGTGTGTTTTACGCACTCGTACCCGTGAATTTATAATTCACCACTTTTTCTCTATTCTCTTCTTTATTTTTTTCTTTTCTCTCTGACGTGGAGAAAGGTTGTTCAGTACCGTTTTCTCTTTGTTTTTATGAATTAGTTGACTTGTGTTGGGAACAGGTGAGATAGAATGTTTCTTAGTTAAATATTTTACTTTTTTTTTTTTTTTTTTTTTTTTTTTTGAGTGCAGAAATGAGAAAATTGTCATTTATGAGTAAGAGTGATTGTATACCTTGCTTCTATACTGTAGATCATTCATGTCGAATGACCGATCGAGATTTTTTACGGTTCATCGCCCTCAAAGAGTTCAAGTAAGTTTGAATTTCCAAAAGTCAGCAGAAGATTTCATGAAAGTTTCCGTTAAACAATCTGTTTCTTTTGTCCTTCAGACAGAGAAAATGTCCTTCTGCACTAAAAGTACTTATACTAAAGAGAGTATCCTTTACTACTTTTTAATCGCTATGTATATTAGCTTCGGCTATACATTATTTTAAAACTATTAATATTAAAATAAATAATCTAAAAATATTACATAAAATTTGTATTTGATAATTGTTAGTCTAAAATTCAAGCTAAAGCAAAAAATACAATTTTTCTTTTGTCACATCTTCATTGTAATCTGCATGTACCAACCGTCATTATAAGGCAAGAGGTTATTAGCAAACTGCTGACGAGAATACAGCTTCATCTCTTTGAACTACAAATAGAATTCCATTACAGAAAACATAACGCTCGATTTTAATTACGACCTTCTTATGGAAAATCTCTCTTCGTTCATTGGAACAGAGAAAGGGGGAGAAAGCTTGGTTGAAAATGAGATTGCCCCCATTTGTCTGTCTCTCTTCCTCTTTCCCCAGTTATCGCTCATCGTTCCCGTGGACGCCTCTCGCTTATCTTTTCCCGGGAATTTCGTCACGTTTTATTTATACGCGACCGGAACTACCTACGCTAGAGGAATGCTGGCGAGTTCTCGATTATAACGCGGCGTGACTCGCGTGCGCATTGCCACGCGTAAAATTCGAGAATCGTCCCTCCCGAACACTGGTCATTCGTTGTTATCGCTCATCTTTTCCTTTCCTATGGACTGTTTCTGGGAAATATTGCAAATTCGACCGAAGTTTTTCTTATTATTGTTGTTACTACTTTTTTGTTACTTGATTGACGAATAAATACAAGTTGATATAAGAATGGCACAGGACGAATAATTGAATAAGTAGAGGAAATAAAACTAACTCTTTACACCGTGCGTGACTTCTCAATGGATATAAAGTGATCCATAGAAGCAATTATTTGGAGAAAAATATACGTAGAGTATTATAGAGAAATAAATATTTGCAATGCAAATTAAAAAGGGGAGAATAGAATTTCTTAATTTTAGAAGTTTGTCAAACATTTTCAGTGACACTTTTAATGTGTGAAAAGAACAAATTGAGTTGAAGATGTGATAGAAATTCGAGAATATCGTTGGCAGCAGAAAAAGATTTAACTGTAAAACACTTTTCTATATTTTGCATAACTGAGAAAACAGTTTACAAGTTTGTAACTTGTCAGAATTTTCCTTAGATTATTAACATAAAATTTTCTTAAAATTGCAATTTTACGCCTGAAAATAATTAATTAATGTCCATTTACCTCTATCATCGTTCCTTCTAATTGAAGATACAGATAATTGGTAATTATATGTATAGAACAGGGCACACCTCATCGATTTCAATGATTTTCAAATCTGTTAATGGAGGTCAACATTTTGAGCAATTTCACTTATACGTACATGTAACCACCGCTTGGCTTTACATTTCGAGATATTCATAAAAATATTTTTGATACTATTCTGCGTACAACATAATTACCAGATAATTTTCTTCTAAGCGGAAATAATTTAAAAACGAACAAATCTACCTATCTTAACTCTGAATACATTAAGTACTATACGTTACCGAAAAAATAGTGCCATGATTCCTTTTCCAAGATTGAATATTTATTTTTATTGCATTTTCAAAGCTTGTATACGTATATAGAAACATAAATATTTTTAATTTACTTTCAGAAAGTATATACGCATATACAGATAATACAGAATATTTATTGAGAATTTCACTACAGAAAAAAGTAATTCGGAAGTTAGAAGATGTCGAGACGGAACTTAGAAGGTTCCACAATTTCTTATACTTCGACGAACCAGGTTAAACGTTTGATGCGGTAATCATAGTTCGGATGCACTTCTAGCACCGTGGATTTCAAGGGAACGAAGAAAACTAATCGAGGAAGTTCGGCAATTTAGAAACCCTTTCGCTTATCTTGATGCGTTTGAAAGTAGCAGAGGACGAGGACAGAGTTCACAAACATGACAAAGTATATAGATACTGTGGATACCACAAATGGGTCACAGTGTTCAGAAGAGACCGTCAGAGAAAACGTGTTTTTCGTGCTGCGACAAACACGCGATTTTTTACTTGCGTTGTTGCTCTTCTACTATGGTATTACGATTGTCTACGTGAACGAGATGTCATCATAAATTTCTAATACGTCCTGAGCGTGAACTATGTACTATATTTTATAAATACTTTCTTTAAAGCACAAACTAATTTAAGAAGGATAAATTTAATTTAATTATTCAATTGCTAGACTTATTGCATTATTATTTAAATGTACTATAATTACGTAACGTATTGAACAATTTGTTGATTTCTTTGAGAAACAAGAATAGACGTCAGAAATTGGAAGTTTATTACAAACGATGGTAATTATTGGGAATAGGGTTCTCAGCGCCGATTTCAATGACCTTGAAATATGTTGTCAAGGTCAACATTTTGAACAACTTTTCTCTATACATGTTACCGCCGGACTCCTTTAATTTTAGAAATATCAGTAAAGATATACGGTAATTATGCAGTTTAGTGCCTTTTCCCAACTTCGCTTATTTCATTCCAGTTTCTTTTTCAAACCTTGAAATAAATTATCAAGGCCGTCATTTTGTTTCTATAAACAACAATATTACAATATATGAACTTAAAGATCAAACTTAACCGATTTCAATGATTTTGAATTTGAATATGCATGGCCGGCTGCCTAACGGCTGCTGGGATATTAATTTAACCTAACCTAATCCATCGGTTAGATTACATTTGGTTAGGTTAGGTTAAATAAATATCCTGGCCGCCCATAGGCAGCCGGTCAATCAGGCAAAAAGATGTTGAGTTTTAAACTTCCCTAAACTTAAAGCACTAGGTAAATGCGCAAAGTATTTTGCTTTATTTATTTGTTCGATGGCTTAATGGTCACGTTGCGATGGTCAAATGAATCCGTTAATGATCAACTAATAATGAACGTTGACTGTCGGTCACTTACCGACGACCGAATTAACCGCTTAAATTTATTTTTCGTTCTGCAATGAGAAAGCTGAATGCTAAGAGATTAAGCAAACAAAGTCAAGTATAATTCAAACATAACGTAAACATGTACTAAACTCAACGTAAACTTATCCCAAACTTATAGAATGTGATATCCAACATGAAAGTATTTTTGCGTATCTGTATTTTAAAAACTGAAGAAGTCCGGCGGTAACATATGTAAGAAAAAGGTATTTAAAATATTGATATTGACAACATATTTCAAGGTCATTGAAATCGGTGCTGAGGATCGTATTCCCAATAATTACCTAAACGATCATGCAATGAATTTGACCGCTGTCAACTTTCGTTAGCCTTCCAGAGCGTGTAGCATCTTCGACAGCGAAATTTTTTTATTTTTGTTCGTGAAGTTATTTGCATATTTACTCACGTGTTATAATACAAACACTACATTGCAAAAGACCGAGAAGACTTTTTGGAAAACCCAACATTTAACACAGCATAAACAGCTTTTGATTCTAATAAAGTACAAAAAGAGCAGTACAGATAAAAGTTCTATAAGAGTTCTTTCGGATCTACGCCATGACTGTTCATGGTCAATCCCCACCACAAGGGGGAACAACCCTTGAACCAGGCAAGCGAGTAATGTGACACGGCCGCGGCATCTCCTTATCGCATTCGGCGTCGGCATGTCCGTGAGACAATACTAACAAAACTACAAAACTTTGTTATTTTCAATTTTTCGTTAATAAAAATTTCATCAAAATATTGGTGAGATTTTCCTGATTAAAATGATACCAAACACGATATTGTTACAAAACTTGGCTTGTGAATCTTCCTTTGCCCTCTACGTTCATTTCACTGTTTACATCTACCGAATGTAACACCATTTCTCATAGCTGTGCCAAAAAGGAACCGTTAACCAGAACTAGAACTGAACCTATCCGGTTATTCTCGAATGGGACACTCTTTTTGAGGATAACGGTTCCTAAGCGGCATTGTCTTTGATCCGTTATCGTATAGGAAGAAACGAAATTTGACCTCTGACGAGTTTAAACGACACGTAAGAATACACATAGGAGTTGTTATACTCACGTTTACACTACTCAGGACTCTTTGCATGCAGTTCGCAAGCAGTTTGCGAACAATTATAATTTACTAATATGTTAAAAATTTTACTAATAAAAGGTTCGTATGTGTTGAAGGTTCTGGGGTATCAATTTGTTGTCCCTCACAGTCCTCTTACCAGAAGACCATCGTCTTCCCCACTCCGTGGCCAGACCCTTCGCGAACAATATTCTTATTTTTAAAGCAATGCAACGTCGGTTTGCATGTTTTGTAAATCCTTATATGTAATCTTTATTAGGTCTTATTAAGTAACTAAATATAAACCGAATTATACCGTGTTTGGTCTCATTTTAATCAGAAAAAAAGAATGGATATGTCAGTAAAACTTTTATCAGCAAAACACAAAAAACAAAAAAGTTTTTCTTTTGTATTAGCGTTGTCTCACCGATATGTAGGTGTTTGATATTTTATGACTGTCTCGAATTTCAATACCTCTCTCTTCTTTGTCTGCTGTCTCTTTCTGCGTCCGTCGGTGTCGGTAAAATACAAAGAGTTTGAGAAACCTACCACCTTTTTCGTAGCTGTTACACAGCGATCCCGACTTTGGAACTCTTATAGAACTTTTACTGTACAATGTTGTATACAACTCAATTTTGAAAAAAGTTCTGTTGAATTAGTCTGGTTCCGAGATACAGAAATACCAGCAAACAATGAACAACTACAATTATAAGGAAACCTCAAAGGAACAACCCAATTATCCCACTAAACAACACCATCCTCCAACGGGGATCCCGTACCACGACAAACTCTAAACTCTTCCATTCCTCGCCGTTCCAATCCAAATATTCAACTGCCGTTTTCCTTCGCGAAAGAACAAACCATCGTCGTGTTCTCATCCTCCGTCAGATTTCTACCTCTTTCCATCCTGCCTTTTGATTCCACCTTTGAACCAGCGATTCATCCAACGCGGCAGCGGCGGCGGAAAAGCTCAGAAAACGCAACGTTTGTGCGAACCGGCGTAGAATAGGAAGGAATCCTCGACAGTCAGGCGGTACGGATCGATTAATTATTTAACGAAGCTCTCGGCACCCTCTCCCCTCCCTCTGGCCCGTCAACCAAGCCACCCTTCCCCCCTATCTTTGCTCATCCTCGCCGGCGCACCACTATTTAGCCCCGAAGCAACGTCCGTTCGTTCCGTCTGCATTTCCATCCGTTGCACATCCTTCCACCTCCAACAGAGCTCCTCCGTTAACCGACCCCACCCCCACCCACTCACTGCTGCTGCTGTTTCTCTTCAACCCCCCCGCCCCCGCGCCGTTAGCAGCGGTAGCGCGTGCGGTACGGTCTGAAATTTCATCGTGAACGGTAGGAATCGTAACTACGATCGAGCAGAGAGAAGGGAGGAGGTGGTCTGGATAGCCGCGTAATTAGTTTGCCTTTGATGAGAAAACTCGCGATCTGTGAGCACGTATGGACCGTACGAACGCGCTTAACGCGTGGATCGTGCGTAAGGGGGTGGGTTGGGGAGAGGCCGCTGCTGCTGATAGTCCGTCGATCCCGGATGAAGCCTGCAAGTAGTTTGGGTCGTTGGTGGGAGAGCAGTGCACGCGAAGAAAGTCTTTCAAGGGGATTGTTTTTTCTTTTTTCAAAATGAAGAAATTGAAGAGCCTTACGCAAGAATAAGACAATTCGCAATTTGCTTATAAATAATACCATGTTATCAACACCAGAAACGATTTCTCTGCTTGAAGCTACAAATACAAAATGTTTTCAAATGAGGCAGTCAACTTTCACCAATACATACGTGAAATTAACATGAACGTTACATGAATGTAAGGTTAAGAATAGTATATCAAGAAGTTAGAGATTCCGAGAGTGTTGAGAAACACCTAAATTCCAAGTGGCCTGTCGAGTCCATCGCTAGTGAAGCGAGACGAAGACAAAGAGATGCGCTGTTAAATGGCTCTTTCTGTAAGAGGTCGACCAAGCGAAGAACACAAAGGAGTCAGGATCGTTCTTTGCCACTAAAGGGACTACCCAGGGTGAAAAGATTCTCTCGTTACCACCCTTTCCTCCCTCGATTCCGCTGTTTCTCCGGTTAATCTCTTTCTTTTTAAAGCTTTGTGTACAACGATTGAAATTTCTTAATTAAATAACAAAGTATACACAACTGAGGTAAAAAGAAAACGAATAATTATAATTCCGAGGAAGCAGGCAGAATAAATTAATAATTTCGATTAGTGATAAAGAGTAATGTACCAATATTTAAAAATGATATTACATCGTACCGCACTGTATAATGTAACAGTTTCTCTTTTACGAAAATTGGCACGTTCCATCTCACAGGAAAATTACAAGTTTCACTAGATCGTCAAAACGAAATTAAAAAGTCACGTTAAGATATTCAATTATAGAAAAATATCCATATAAATTCAATTCTTGACACTATATATAATCTTTCTGTGCACATATTTTTCATGAACATAAAGTCCAATTAACATTAATAACAAAAAAGGAGTCAAACTGCAGTCAAATCGATCTCCAATAAAATAATATCAATTCAAATGATTGGATGAATAGAACGTAAAACAAATACAACAAGCAACTCAAATTCCATGTCTGATAACATGAAAAAACTTCTCCAGTATTCCGTGAAAATTTCGAAAGAGAAGAAGGTAATCGCAGCTCACGATGAGCGGAGGGTCGAAAAATTATTCGAAGGAAATTTCGAGCGCTATCCGCTGCTGCAACCGGTCCGTCCCTGGAAAAATAAGAAGCTAATATTTCAACGGCGCAGAAAGACCGACAAGCGGAGGGGAAAAGGAAAGAGAGGAAAGAGTTAGAGAAAGCTGTATCTCATGTTTCATTCGCTCCCGGCTGCTTTTTCCGCAAAATTCGGTTCTCCTTTTTCAAACTTTTCGCTGGATTATTGTCGCTCGTCCATTCTCCTTCATTTCACAAGCCGTCATTATTTCCCTCGATTTTCCACGTTTCCCACCTCACTTCCACTATGCGAATCTTTCTCTTTCTTGCTTCGTCTCGTCGTTCTCCAGACGGAACGAACTTGCTCGTACGCTCGAGGAATTTCTTCACGAACGCTCCTCGACCTTTTCGAGGCTCCGTTTCCCCCGCAGAGACGTCTTTTAGCGGAGTCAGCTTCGAATTTTAGACTAAGCTTCGCCCCGTGTGCACACGCGTGCACCACTCTCTTTCTCCGTTATACAATAAGAGTTTTAATCCGAGAAACATCGAAGAAAATAGTGGTTCTCGAGAAAACGAACAAGGACGCGGCTTTCGATCTCGTTTCCTGCCTTTTCAACAGGGCTGTTGAGCAAATGTTAGACAGGTGCACGTGCAATGTATATAGAAAAAAAAGGTGCATCTATATGAAAAAATAATTTACAGTACAACAGAATAAATTTACGGGGAAACCCTGTATACTAGTAGATGGCTTTAAAGAGTTTCGGAGTAGAGGTTTGGTAAAAGAATTTAACACGTGGAATTATAGAAATAGATGGTGGTTGTAATATGCAACGGTTTGTCGTGTAGATGTAAAAGATGTTGAGAAATGAACGAGTTTTGTTGGAAAAAATCTTGTTCTTTGGAGAAGTTGGGAGTGTCTAGTTATTTATGGCTTGATTTACCAGAATTTTAAATGAATTTGTAAAATCAAGTAAAAGGTTTCACCTAAGGTCCAATAGATTCGAACATTTTACTTTTTTTTTTCAGTTTCAGTTTAATTCTTTCAATATTCTCCTCTTTTGATTGCTGTGAAATTAAATTGAATGAAATGTAATTGGCCAAAAAATGAAAATACATTTTCTAACTTTAACAAATATGTTTGCGAGAATGTTAACAATATATTGTGAATTCCGCGAGTAAAATACGGGTACGGAGCAAAACGCAGTAAAATAAGGAGAAACGGATGGTGTGTGGTCAGACAAAGTTGGTAAGTACACCTATCCCCCGATTTACACGGTACTTTATTTACACGGTTTTCAAAATAACGGCTTTTCAGAAATATAAACTGTTAAAAATAAGTTTATGCATAAGGTTATGCATTTTTTAGTACCGTTCATTTGTTGACACTGGCATTAAACCAAAAAATGAACGGAATTTCCCCCTTTTTTGCACACAAAAAGCATTCACATTGTAACGTAAAGTTTGCCGCCGCCGCGTATCTTTCATTGGCGACCGGCTATTTTCGCCTTCATCGATCGCTCGCTCGAAACTAAACCCTGACCCTGAATATTTTTTGTTTTTCATTTTTATTTTATTTTTATTTTACATTTAAAATAATGAATTTAATTAAATCACTGACTAAATTATGCGCATTTTGTTTTTTCCCCGATTTACACGATTTTTCACACAAAAAGCCATGATTTCGATTTACACGGTATTCTGAGGAACCGATCATCCGTGTAAATCGGGGGACAGGTGTAATTTTAGTAGTTCGAGGTACGTATTTCGTGGAAATTCAGAATGAAGTGTCAAATTAAAATCATTGCAATGTAAAACGATTCTCGTTGATAACGGAAAATATTCCTTTCTTAAAATGATATCAACATTTTAAACCTCGACAACTATTTAAGTACAAACTCATTCGTTTAATTTCATTCTGATTTTGTATACATATATGTACTACCTACTGTTTACACTGTTTGCCGACAATATTTTTTATTTTTATAAGTGACTTCATTTAACCAGTTTTCAAGGAAGAAGTCCAAGATTTAACTTGTTCCGTAAGCCTTATTTAAAAAAATATGTTTTGAAAAATTTATCAGACTTTTAAATAAAGAGAAAAAGTACGTGGGCAAATACTTAAGAGCGATAATGTATGTATAGTAAAAATTGAACGTTTTTGTCTAAAAGTACCATAAAAATCAAATAATAATTACGTAAGAATAACATATGTATTTATAAATCCCTTGTCTTTCGAACTTTCAAAAAATTTACATCGTTTAGCCAATTTTCTAAACAAAGAAGCGCACTGAACAAGCATCAGAAAATACTTTTTCTAATCACTAAAACTCGAGATCTTCGTGATCTTTTTTGAAATTACACCTGTTCCTTAAAAAAAAAAACACCAAAAACGCTGAATATAACGTGTATTACGTATTCACTCTTTCAATCCTGAAGATCACACGAGCATTTTATAGCGACAGATCAACTCACTTCTCCGGACGATCAACCCTCTCGAAACGAACGTCGCAAACATAAAAACTCACATTTTTTCGTCCATTGGTTAACCGGGAACGAAGAGCTTTTTACGCACGCGGCCGGTTGGTCAGAGTCGCAGCGTTCTCTATCAGGCGGATGCAGTATCGTCGCGCTTGGCCGAGCAAATTTCATAAAACACGCGCGAGTAAGTAAGGACGCGAAATCAAATAATACTTGCTGTATTAAATGCCATGAACAAACAGCTGTAATTATTCGGCAGCCAAGCGAATACCAAATAATTATCAATGTTTCGCTGCGTTTCCCGGGCGAAAGTATCGCGCTAGCCCGGCCGGAACTAAATTAACGCGGTTGCGTGTAATAACAAACGAATTCCGCGGGATCGATCGACGAGTCGCCCCAGGACATCAGCCTCTGAATTTGAAAAAAAAAGGATGAGGGTGGGGTGAGGGAGAAGGAGGGGGGTAGAGAAAGAGAGAGAGAGAGAGAGAGAGAGAGAGAGAGAGAGAGAGAGAGAGAGAGAGAGGAGAGGGAGAAGGAGGGGGGTAGAGAAAGAGAGAGAGAGAGAGAGAGAGAGAGAGAGAGAGAGATAAAAGAAACAAAATATCAAACGAAATATAAAAATTGAACAGAGTAAAGAATATCCTTCTGTTTTCGAAATCGTTCCCCATGACTCGAGGCTGGAAGTGTTTTAACATTGGATCGGTTAATTAACGAGATCGACGATTTACGAATTCATTGATTGTATTTTTCCCGTGCTGGCCTAATTATCATGATATTCGAGTGGAGCGGAGGGACAAGGAAAAATTGGCGAAATATACCAGTCATCCAGTGTCCTCCCCACCTTCCAGTGGCAGCCACCCAATTTTAGGCTGGGTAATTAAACGGTCGTTAATTAACAAAGAAATGCGCGACCGTTTGCCCGGCTTACTTTCGGAATACGTGGTGAGAGTGGCACGCGAATGCCAATGGGAACGCGGCGAGATGAAATGTTTTCACTGGCCTATCAATTCCCGACCGGCATTGAGCAAACAGTGGCGAAAAAGGAAATAATTGAGGGGCCAAGTTGAAGCCCAGTACGGCGTTGTCGTTCGTTGGTCATCCAGCTCTGTGTGAAACTGTTTCGTTTCGAGAGTTGGAGGGTTTAAGTCTAATCTTGGTCACGATAGTTTGGTCAAGGATGAGAAACTTTGTGGAATTATTTAACACGTTTATCCCGGGGCCTATTTTCATGTGTCTGCTGATCGATCGACGTGTAATTATGTCGTAATTCTTCTGGTGGGCGTTTTGTAGAGCTGTTTTGTGACAGTAATTTTCCGCTATTTTATAGACATCACACGTTTTATAATTGTTTAATATTTTACCGATTTTTTTTATTTCTAGCTAGTCACTATAAAGATGTTTTTTTTTTAGGTACAATAAAAATATATTTTAACGAATAGAAAAAATTGAACTATATCTTTCCTTTTAAATTCATTTTATTTTTTCCAAACATTATCATTAAATTTCCATTTGTATCATCTACACTTTATTAAAATTTTGTGTATTTATATTCTTAGAAATTAAGAATAATGGCAGAACCCCGAGTTGAACGTGTTAATGTGTTACGTTGAGTATTTGGGTGGTTAAGAAACATTTTACCAAGGGTGGAACTGGTACAGATGTGAAAGAATTGAAGACTTTGCAGCAGGGAAGGAGCATATAATAGAAACAGTGTTAACAAAACATTGTTTAGACGTATGTTGAAAATATTTTATCCACTTAAAATTAACATGTTAACAGAGTATGAACATATTAACAGCACTTTATATGCAGGGTGAATTTTCAAAATTTGGAACTGCCTCCGTTATGCATCAAATAGTATAAAAATATATTTATCCCTGGTGAATAATTATATTACAAAACTATGTATTACTACCTGGAATACATTAGGAAAGATCAATTCACACAATTTCAGAAAACTTGGAATGCACCCTTAGACTTAGGACTTGAGTTTATCGAATCTGCCTGGTTCTTGCATCGATTTATTCATATTCTTCTTTTCTATTCAATGTTCCTATAACTCAATTTTAGCAAATTATTAAGCTGCCTCCTTTCTCAACAAAGTCTTCAATTGTGAAATGTGTTTTTAGAAGTATTTCGGAGTTAAATGGAGAATTGGGATATTTCGTTGAGATTTTGCGTGATTAAAAGTGTCAATTTTTTATCCCCGTGAGCTAATATTATAATGCCTGTTATTTAAATTTTTAATAACGCCATGCGTAGAAGAAATTATAGAATACCTAGTTACAATAAAGTTACATAATCTTGTAAATATTTGGACACGTTTTCTCCCTTTTTGACTTTTACTAAATTTACATTTTAACTAAAGCCTTTTTTCTTTTTACAAATACTTCTCCCATTTTTCTTCAAATTTTAATTTGACGTCCATCGATTAATCTTTCGATAATCATCAAATTAAACAAACTTCATCAATGTCTTATAAGAAGATTAATATCTAAATATATTGTAGATGATACACGAATACAACAAGGCTTCTATCTATATCGTGACGTAATCGAGACATCAGCGGTACAAGGTCTCTACAATAGAGCCTCAACAAGATTCTGAGTTATGTAACAACGAAAAATTTTGACTGCGAAACTCATTGAATGACAAAGACCAAGTATCTATGATGTAACTTGGATCATAACTATGGTTAATATCAGCTATTGACTCAGAAAGTTGTTCTATTTTCGGCACGATTTGGCATCACGGAGTCTTAGTTTATTCCATCATGAGGTAACAGGTTTTAAGAGTAAAACATGAAGCTAGGCATTTTTAGCGATTCAAATTTCTTCGTATAAGTATGACCTTTCAAAAGAATCATTACAATACATTATACAATATGTCAGACTTCGCAAAGAATAAGTATCTGCATGTAACAAAGCGTCAGCTTCACCCCATTTACACTTTTATAAAAAATATACTTATTGTCACATAATTTCTTTTTTTATGTTTCTCTAAACTCCCAAAATAACACCAAATACTAAATTAACGAAATTTAGATATTTTAGAAAGGAATCATGCCTCGGGTCCCTTTTTAAAAGAAAATTTAAACAACTGCCGCAAAACGCCACAAATATGAAAATTCTTAATCCAACACTTTTCAATAGTTTGCTATTACTTCACGGACCACTTACCTTTATAATACTCGTCGTTAATAATCATGTAAGTGTAGTTGACGCGACGTAAATTAATACATGTATAATATATAAAAAAAAATTTCTCCAGGTATAATTTCACGAAAAATTTCATAGTAAAGCTTTGTCATAGTGAAAGAAAAAAAAAATCAGAAACAATTATCGACGGTTTAAAAAAAACATAACGGAACGATGTTGAAATACCGAAAACTCGCGATGTTTGTGCGAATAACACAAGGGAACGTATGTATAAATTACCAGCGCAGAGTCAACATCGCTATCCGCTTCGAAACAATTTCCGAAATATTTCAGATTCTGGTGACAGGTGGCCAAACGTACACGCGCCTAGAGTCTAGATTTCGAGAGAGCGCGCGCGCACGACATTCTCACTATAGTGTATTGTTTGCGTACATTGTCGTGTACGTGTTACTTTGCGAGGAAAGGTGGATACGATCCCGCGTTCATCCCATTTGATGCTGGTGCGTCCGTGACGCGGAAGCTAATTAACGGCTCATCGACCAGCCGAACTTTATGCGTCTAAATGCAACGGATTAATTCGTGTATGGACAACATCGACCGTGTGCGAGACTTACAAACACCCGCTTGGTTCTCACTGTTGCTGCATTTTGATATCGTACGTTTTTTAGTTCTTTTTTTCTAGTGCATTGAGAAACTTTTAGGCAATAAATTTTTGGAGAATCGTTTTGAAAGGTTGGTACAATTGATAGATTTAGATTAATTACTTTTGTGCTTTGTAAAACTTCATTGGTGTTATTGGTAAATGTGCATAGTTGAATTTTATTTTTATATATCATTGATACATCGGGGAGTGATAGACCACTTTCTTTTAAAAGTCAAATTTCGTCTATAATTAATTGAATGAAAAGCAGAAGGTTTTGTTTATAATGTAGTATATGCAGTATATGAGCTTACAGTAATAGCGTTCAATAACACGGAAATTATAATACATTTTTTAAAAATAAGGATATAAAAAATTATAACGATGGTCCAACTATCCTATACACTGTGCGATAGTTGAACGAAAACGCACAAAAAAAAAACAGATACACACGTTAAAAACGCTTCAAATTCGATACTATGCAGTAAAATTTAATAAAATATGTGTCCGTTTTTACATATCATAAAGACGAAATTGTAAGTAAGAAAGTTTTACATCCAAGTTAAATTAAAAGGATGAAAAACTTGTATTTTATGTAAATGCAACGCGATTAGATAAACTTCTGGCGGGAAGTATAGTAATGGTCGTGAAATCTAATGGGTATTTCAAAAACTTATGTCGGTGGTCCATCTCGTACATAGGGTCCAGCACTCCCCGATTTACCCTATACTAGTTTTGAGTGCATCCTTCTCTTGATTAGACAACTCTGTGTGTCACATGTTTATATATGCAGTAGTGGTAATTTATTTTTTAAAGCATATTTTAAAAATGTAACTGTTAGTTTTACTCGTAAACCAAACAAAAACTAATCTCTTATTCTCTTGATAAACGGAGATACCGTTTCTCACACTGTTTATGTGAGTAAGGTGATAACGCACCCCTGTTAGATGAGGTCATCGGTCACCGGCTCTGCGTGCCCGGTAGAGTCAGTCCTCTCAAGACATCAATAACAGAAGGAAGTCACTTCCGATGCGTAGAGGAATAAAATATCCAAGTATTAAAAGCTGAAGCAGTTTATTTAAAACCCATTTTCCCAACAGTAACTTTTTCTACTCTTTACTCTTTATATCATCATGACTATAGTTAACTGTAAGAAATGCGAGATTTCGGCGGCGAAATGATGGCCTGGAGTTTGTCACCCAGGAAGAGAAAGCGCGCGGGTACCTGAGGGTACTGTAAACTAAGCCCTTTCCCCGGAAAGTCGAACGAGGGGGCTCCAACGGTTTTTCGGAGCAACGCGGGATACGACGCGGAGAGGACACTCTGGAAATAGCCGGCGAGCGAGACGGACACCGAAGCACTTAGCAGTCGCTTATCACTATACTTTAATACAGTTTTGGTTAATACCCTATCCTGTGTTAAATTTACTTAAGCTGTGCTGACATAACTCTAAATCATAAATAATATAAATTAAGTCCTATAAGAGTTACAAAATAAGAACACCCTGTTTTCGAAACCGAATTCTGTTGCCGAATTTATTAATGAAGAAATATTACTAAAATACTTTTCATATGTCATTGTAATATGTAGCTTCAAATAACAAACTGAAACTTGAGTTTTTAATGTAGTTCTTTATATTATAAAAACCTTCACGAGAACCTTGTCGAATATGGTTCCACTTAACCTTTTACTTCATCATTTTTTCACTGGCTATGTATATAAGCGTTACCTGTTCGTTATTTAAGCCTTTCAAGTCAATGAGCCCAAAAATGCCTTGATAAAAACCTATGAACACAATAGAAACATCTCATATTCTTAAGCAACAAAAATAATTGTTGTGACCATCGAAGTCCATGTATGTAAACTGCTGTTCACAGGTATTCAGTCTTATAATATTAACATTAATTTGGTTTTGTTGTATCATGACCATAATCTGTGACATGAGGCTCATTCTGTTTTACCTGTACAACAATGCAAAGAGCTCATAACCATCCATCTAAGCTTCACAAAAACCCAATAGAGACATTCGTCGTCGTAGCGTAACTTCCAACCGAAAACACAACGAAGCTGGAAATGGCAGCGTTCCTGACCTCTCGTTGCCTCTGTATATATTTCGGCTGGTAGAAGCCGCAGGCCCTCTAGACTTGACCCAGTCTCCGTTCAAATAGGAGCGAGAGAGAGATACCGGGCAAAGTTGGCGGCGATTCAGGGGATGCCAGTGCAAAGTTTCCCTCGGACAAGCGAGACAAGAGTAGAAATGAAAGAGAGGGGGGAGAGAGAGAGAGATGCCTTGAAGGGGACAAACGAGTGAGGGGCAAAGTTCTGCTGCCACGTCGCTGCGATTACGCGAACCACAGGCCCGTACGTAGCTATTGCGTTATTCACGACAGATTCGTGCACACGCGAGTGATTTCGAGGCCGGTCAAGCTACTTTATCGGAGAGGTGGAGCACGCTGGGGCTAGGAAAGTCTGCAGCTAATTAATTTCAGCTTTGTGTATACCATTGTCGTTAAACATTTCCTCTGTCGGACAGGTCGGTGATTGCCCCCCCACCCGATCCGTGAAATATTCAAAATTACGAAATCGTTAGGGTTACTGTGTACACAGGGTGCGCGCGCGAGTCCGTCTGTAATCGCGGCCGATCGATTCATCTCGCTAACATGCCGATAGAATTGAATTAATCAATCGGGAGAAAGAGAAACGCAGAGGCAGAGATGTTTGAGATGATCGAATACCTCGAATTACGTTTTTCTGAGTTGAAAGCATTCGATTATTCGAGTAACACTACGAGCAGTTCGTGTATTCGAACCTGCTTGAACAGATTCAAACTACTCGAATGATGCTGAGAACTTCAAAATTTTACTCGATTTGTCCTCAACCCTTTTAATCTCCTGTCATGGGATTCATGGGCGAAGAATTTTTAATATCTGAAAACATGTGGTGACTAGAAATCTTTTAATATAACCTTACATTATCCTGTGCCATTTCTAACAATTCATGGGTATCTTATGCCAGAAGCAAGAAGGCCAAAAGAAAAACATTGTTTGAATCTTATAATTTCTAACATCAATCACGAAGTTTCGTTGATATTGCATATGGTCGTTCTAATGGTAAAGTTGCGAAACTCCAAAAAGTGAATATTTCAGGAAAGAAGAAAATCACTTTGCGAATTAATACGTTCACTACCAACGTTACACACGTGTGACGCGTCAATTCTTACGATAGATCGGTATTATCTACATGTAATACATCATACAAAATGCACAGTTTGCATATTTAACCGTTTGAGTGCCACGGATTATTGCAGAAATCTGAGCGAAAAATGCGAAGCGGCGCGATCGCACTTCTTTTATTTGATGTCGAAAAAAGTTAAAAATTTTGTTTTAGACATTTTCACTGAATACAACTGTTTGGAAATAACACAAAACAAAGGCAAAATTGATTACGTACAGGGTTTTTGTTCAATATTTTATAAAAAGAATAGACAGATTCCAAAAATGTATCGCATGATCGCATTGCGATGGCATTCAAATGGTTAATACATACATATTAGGTGTACCTAAGTATTATGCAGACATACATACGTCGTATTCTGTAAAACTGATAAAAATATAGATATTAAGAACGTAAGCAAACATAATGCGAAGGACATGGGTCGATACTAAAATAGAACCGTGGTAGCGAACCTGTTAATGTAAAATCACCTTTACATTAATTTTATCTACCAATTAAAGAATAAGTGTATAAATAACGTAGTTGATGGATAAAATTTTCGATCTTTTTTTCTACTCGATTCTGCACCTTAATATGTTTGTCCTGTAAAATGAATGAATAAATCAATCAATCAATTCTTCAAACGGCGTTTCTCGCGTTTCAGAAGGTGTGCGGGACACAGGGGGTGGCAAAGTATCGAAGAGGGCGAAACCCGTGGACCCGGACGCGGAAAGCAGTCGCGACAACGAGGACTACTACTACGAGGACGTGGACGAAAGGAACAATCCGACGAATGAGGCACCGGCTGTGCCTCCTGGATTCCTCAGCCCGTCTGTGCGAGAGTATCTCGATCTTGGTAAATCGATACCTGGTACGTAAACAAGTTCATCTCGAGAAACGTTGCTCCTTTCACGATGGTGGAAGCTGTTGCTTCGCCATACCCTCTACGATCTTTCTTCACGTGTCTAGGAATTTTCTTTTCAACTGTTCTCTTTCTGTCCTCCTTGGCCTGCTTTTCTTTTTCTTCTCGGCCTTTGTACGTTCTTACGAATTCTCACAAGGGGCAGAAGTTCCTTTGGAAACGCGAGTAGACGCGCGAAAGCAAAGAAGAGCTTTCGAGACAATTGCCTCGAAGGATTTGACGTTACAGTGTGTTTCATAAAGCGAAGGCGAGAGATGAGACAGTGGAGCGTGGTTAGCAAGTGTTTTGGAAGTTTGATTTAGTCAATTGTACAGGGTGTATAAAAAGGTTAGACCAAAGGTAAAGACCACCACAGTGTGATTCTACACCTTTGGGTCGGTGGACATTTGCAAAAAAAAAATACGTGCACAATTATTGAAATTCAACATTATTTTAATATCCGTCATTTTAAGCGCCTGTAATTTTTCACTGTTACAATTATTACCTTTTCCAACTTCTTTTTTCGAAAAATTAATAATAAAAGGATTTCCAAAAATTACTTTATGTTGCGTCGCAAACGCAATCGTTAAGAGTTTGACTTTATGACACGGATGACCAGGCCTTCTAATTTAAATTCTCATGTGTTTACTTTTCTTTTCAAAACGATGTCGAGGGCCAGAAAGTGTTTTATGGACGCAGAAACTCGAGGCTTCTGCGTGCCATACGCCCTCTTGGTGCCAGTACATTTCCTTCAATGGCAATTGACGTGTCGTAAAGCCACTACACACGCGCAGACACGCACACAAATTTCAGTCCCGTTAAGACTGGCCATCTCTTGGGCCTCACACCCCCGCCATGACGGCATACCACCACCCTGTCGATTGGCGAAATCCAGGGCTCATGGAGGACAGCCCAAGACGAAGAAGAGCTTCCATTCGTCATCATAAGACACCCCCACACTACACAGTTTAGTATAAGTAGTAAGAAAATCCAACGTGTCGTAATGTCCGTAAAATATTTCAAAAGGTTAAAATACACATAGTCTAGATCGGTCGACTAGAGCAGTTCACACCCAAGTTCACATTTATATTGTTTATTCGTACCAATCATTCAACTGACACAAAATTAAGTTAGCGTGTGAGAGACGAGGTATACTATTATAAAAAAAATAAAAATTAGATTCGCGTCACACTTTATTTTAAAAAGTAGGAGCCTAGGTACATATAATGAGAAAAAGTAGGAAACGCACGAAGTGCAAACAAACAATTTATTCTAAAACTACACAATGGATGCATAGAATATCTTTTTTAATTTTTGAGTAAGTATTACATATACAGGGTGAGTCTAGTAAACGGGCTGGATTATAAATCTGTTCCTATTTGTTGGATTATGACACGGACACGAGGAAGAGGCTGCTTTTGAGTTATTATTAGCATACATCTCGAGTAGAAAAATTATCCTGGCGAGAAAAAGTTTGGTTTACAGCCCTAGACTTTAGAAAGTCACTTCTCTCGTCCTCAATAGCCAAGTGCCTTGCCATAACAAAGGGCCTTCCAAAGGGTAGACACAAAACAGTTGGAACGGTCAAGATATCGACGAAGTCGAACCTAGCAGAAGTTCCCCGTTGTTGCCAGACATCGCCACCCCCTTTCCAAGGTAATGCGTGTTGAGGGCGCAACTGAAGGGTGTTGCGATGTCACTGAAGCTTTGGATTTTTGGAATTTCCAAAATATCCAATCAGCGTGCAGTTAGAAGAAGGAAAGGGCGACTTGGAAGGAGCGTCGCTTCCTTCGACAGAACAGAGTAATAGTCAGTCAGAACATAGTCAGTGCTCAACAGTAACAGTCCTAGTTGAGAGTTTAACAGAACAGAGTCAGAATAAGAGTACATAGATCAGAACAGAGTTCAATATTTCCACAGTGACAGCCACTGTCAGAACATAATAGCAGTCAGGCTAGATTCGAGGCCTGTGTAATTGGTTTACATCTAAATAAAGTACAATAGGCACAAATCGTGCTGTTAGTTTCTCAAAACTGTAGATTTAGGTGGTTCTTCGAGGAGAGCATATAGACGGGACAGAAGGGTGCAATAATCCTGGGACGGCACGGTAAGCAGTACTGCTCAAGTCCCCAACACTATTGAAGATAGAAAAAAATTGTAGAGGAAAATTTTGCATTGTTTAACAAGCTCTATCATCACGTTGTGCGATTTGTTACAGAAGTGCATCGATGCAGATACAAAGTGCAATTGCACTTGTTTTTTAAATGAAACCCTACGATTTTTTTTTTTATTCATTCTGAATAATTTAACTTTCTTTTTAACATCTACCACAAATACTCAAACGTGCCACCATTACATTCTAAACATTTTCTCACGCGTTTGTTTACATTTTTCATTAGAACATTGCACAGGACAGTTTTTCCACCTTGTTACATTTTTCATTAGAACACACATTTTAACGGACGGAGAAGTATAAAGGGATTTTAGAACAGTTAGAATCTGATAATTACTGAAATATAAGTGACATTACATACAAAGATACGGGGGACCTTGCTCTTGCAGATACATACGGAATACATGCGTGACAATGTTCAACATACGTGATATCCTTACATAATATACTTACTTCAAAGCCACTGAACAGCACTTGAGCATATGTATCTACGTGTGATACTTGTAATTGAACTTTGAACATTGGACTTTGTATAACTTATTGTTAGAAATTAGAACTTATTTTTAGTACAATTTTTAACGTTAAGTGTAAATTGATGTAATAAAGTGTAAATTATTTGCTAAATAATCAGGCTTCACGTATTGTGTGGGAGCCAATATTACCATTTAAAAATCATCTGAATCGCTTTGGATCGTGTCAACAAAATTATAAGCTCTAAAGATCAGCTACTATTAACAAGAAACATCATCTGTGCCAAGGATTACTAAATAATTCATCGAATCAACCAAACAATGCAATCTCTAAGCAGATTTCTTTTCTGAAAATCTAATATCTAACGGCACGGTGAAAAAAGGATAAGTAAAAACATCACGGAGAATTGCGGAGTACCCTGGAAATTGGTTGTTCACGAGAAACGTCATATTTAAATTCGTTTCTTCCGGTCCCTTCTTTCTACGGACGGAAATACTAGCAAGTTCCGGATCTTTCGACAAGTTCCTACGGGTTTAAGCGGCCGCTTTATGCGATTGCGGAGATGCGAAACGAAAGGCAAGAAATAAATACATAGACAGTTATTGTTCGTCGAGGTATACCGCGTACTGTCTCGCTCCTCTTCAACCGGAAACCGTTTTTATTCCCGACCTCCGAGCGTCTCGGAATCGCGTTTAAGGGCGTTTATTAACCTCAGCACGGCTTGTCGTTCGATCTTTTTCTTTTTCCACCTTTTTCAAATCGACTAGAAACATTTGCGAGGACTTTTATTTCGATTCAGAAAAAATTGTGCTTAATATACAGGGTGTTCTGTAATTAATGACACCTAACCGTGAATTGAGTGATTCTACATGAAAAAATGAACCGAAAATATAGCAGAGTAAAATTTTTTTTAAAACGCTTAGTTTTGATACAAACAGCGATATGATCACATTTCGTAAGGAAATAGTCTAAGCAGATGATGTATATATGTATCTCCTGCAGCTAAAAGATTGTACAGGCTTTCGTAGTATTATCAGACCACGATTGCCTGATTCAAAGAGCAAGGATTAGTATGCGTTAATAAAGACGTCACTTTAAACAATTCGTTCAGTAATGTAAATTGAAATTAAGGAAATCGTTAATAAATGTATTATTATCAGTCCTGATCATAACATTGGAATCATTTATTAGTACGAGCATAAGGCCGAGAGATTAAATACACGTGTATACGACAAATATTTAAATTCAATTTTCTCAAACACTGAACTTCTTGTGAAAAAATTTTATTCAATATTTTCGGTTCATTTCTTCGTGTGGAACCACCCCCTTCGCGGTTATACCACCTCTTACAGAATACTCTGTATAAGATGGTGTAATAACACGATCATAAATCTTGTGCGATTATTTTTTATTCTATGTGTATATTGGACGTATGCCGGTTGAATGATAATAGATAATAACATATACACAATAATAATATACCATACTTTAATCACACTTTCTGTTTTTCAGAATATTATAATAATAATGGCCTTCACATTACTAACAAATTTTTACAAAATGTTCTTTCTCTTCTTCAGAGTAAAAAACAAAATGCCAAGAAATAGCTAAACAGTATCGAACGATCGCGTTGTTAATACTGAACGTGCGAAATCCAAGTAATGACAGTCTTGCTCCGGGATTCTTTGAAGCTTTTTCACTGACCTAGCGTAACGCAGAGCTCCCCTTCGACTTTTCTTGTAGCCCTTTGCGCGCGCGCATACACACACACACACGCTCGTTCCTCCCTTGATGATCGATCGATTGTGAAATATTTTCCAACCAGCACGTCCCGGTGGAAAATTCCTATAATGTAGTTTGCTGCTACGAAGGGTTGCCTTCAACCTCTCCCTCCTCTCTACAGGACACACAGACATCGTACACGTGCGACTATTTTACAGCGAACGAACGAGGAAAGGAGTAAGAGAGCGAACAGACTGGCGTGGAATGGATTTATGCGAACACGCGTGTAACGGGCGATTATAAAATTTACGCGGTAAATTAAATGTTATTCAGCGGAAGAGACACGCCGTTCTTCTGGCGCGCAGCTGATACCGACCAAGTTAAAGTGTGCACGCAAAGATAGCAGCTGTGAATGGGGTTAACTCATTCACCACCTAAAGGTATATTTTGCAAGGTCGTTCAAACGTCGAGACGGTGCACAGTCGAATAGCAATTCCGGGATAGAAAATGGATGAAAAATGTGCAATTATGTGTTAACGACAACGTACTTTTAAGGATCGTCGAAGGCAATTAGCCCGCCGCTACTTCGCTTTCGTACGATTTATGGTCCGTACACACTTAGACTGTGTGTGACCAGAGAGAGTGTTTATGAAAGGAGACAACCCAGACGACAAACAATTGCTAGTGACTTGAAGTCACGTAGCTATCGACGTTGCGTTACTTTAAGAATGAATATTGTTCCTAAGAAGATCTGGTCACGGAATAGGGAAGATGAAGATCTTCTGGTAAGAGGACTGTGAGGAACAGCACAACAGCTACCCCAGAACTTCGGAACAGGATGAATGAAATAGTAAATTGGCCATCCGTATTATTGTTTAAACAATCCACTAAATATAGCTAACATATGCGCACCATTCTTAATTTCACTAGTGTTTAACCTTCTATAACACGATTTTTCAATTACCTGAAAATTACAATTGATTATGATTTTAAGATTTGATTGGAGAAGCAAGAATTAATATCTACTATTTATAAAGGAATTGGCTTGTAACAATGTACAACAATATAATACAATAATATATCAACAAGTAAATACAATGAGACTTATAATACATAGATAAGTGAATACGTAACATTTAAGTCACATGATATTATAAGAGCGTTAAGATTTATTCAGTGTCGCGAATTATTTTGATAAAGTGGCTGATTTTGAAAGGGCTACGAAACATGTAAAATCTTTGATTGGAAATGAAATGAAGTTGCTTATTGGAATAAGCAACACTGTGAATAAATAGATGGACAAACGCTCATGAGCGCGGTATTGTAGGAAGTAGATAATTTTGAGAGTTGATTCCATATTGCGGAGAAAATAATTAGCTATGACTATGTTTTTGAATAAAATTTTATTCTCGACATGAAAATTGTATGGTATATGGAGTTTCTGATTTCGAATTAGCTTTTGGGAGAAAGGTAATAGTAATGGTAAGGTACTATGGTTTTGGTAAAAATAATGAATTACTTTTATAGTAATGTAATGTTTTTGGTTATTAAACTGTGTTGGATGAAAAATATTAAGATTTAAATATTATCGCCCTAATCTGTTTGTATAAAGTACATAAAGCATGGTAAACGAAATTCTATTTGAGATAAAGCAACGAAATTCTCTTTATAGGTATATCTTTTTCACGCATTTGCAAAATTTAGGGTCCATACATTTTTCTAGCTTCGATGTTGTCGATTGGAACCTCGATAATAAAACAACTTAGTTACACAAACATGCGTTAGACACAACAGTTACTGCAATTAAATATAATTTCAGTCTAATCCGTCACATTTTTGATGTTACTTTTCTTTCCATAAGACATTCAAGTGTTTTTTTCTTGATGTACCATTTTATACACTTTTTTTTTACTTTATCACTGTTCCATCCCAAAGACGCAGGTCCGCGTGGTTATTAGCCACGGTTGAGTAAATCGTTCTATGATCTCCTTGCCTCTAACTTGTAACCTGGACACCACTTGCATTAGGCCCAAACGAAGGAACTACCCGGTCATGAAAAGTAATGTTTTCGGGCATCAACATTTTTAATAACAATTTCCTAGAACTAGAAGGAACCGCATCTGACACACGAAAGAATACACACCAGTAGGAAAGCTCGACACCCACCAATTACACACAGCGACTGACCAATAACAAGCGAATATTGTTAATAAAACCGCAAACACAGAGATTTTTCAATAAAATACGATTTTAATTGAATTTTTGTAACAGCAGATAAGGGAAGATTGGTAACCCAAAAATTCAAAAAAATTTGGAACTTTGCAGGAATGTAGTTTCGTTGACACTAATAACGAAACTATTTTTTGTTTTGATAGTGAAACAGTTCTAAGGATGAAAACACACCCTCAAAAAAGGGGTGAGTTTTCATATAATCGTGAATATTCACGAAACCGTCCAAGAAATGGAAAGAAAGTTAAATTCAGAGTTGTGCGGTTTTTGATGTCCTACATTGTGGTAGTAAAGAATTTTCGAAAAACATTTCTTTTAAAAAAAAGTAAGAGTGGTAGAGGTAAATTAAAAAAAAAGAAAAATTGTAATGTTCTTCAAATATTCTTTACCACCACAATGTAGAACATTAAAAACCGCACAACATTAAATTTAACTATCTTTCCATTTCTTGTACGGTTTCGTAAATATTCACGATAATATGAAAAGTTACAATTTTTTTCAGAAGGTGTTTTAACCCCTGGGACCGTTTCATTCTCGAAACAAAAAATTAGTTTCTTTATTAGCACCAACGGAACTACATTTCTGCAATGTTTCAAATTTTTTTGAATTTTTGGGTTACTGAACTTTCCTTGTTAGTACAACACAACGTTCTATAAAACGCGACTAGTAGCACAATACGAGTAAAATACAATTGTAGAATAACATGTCAATCTACAACGCGATATCACGAACTCTTATATTTCAACTAGACTTGGTGATTCATATTATAAAAGCCAGTGCCTTGGTACATCGCATCGTCGCGAACGGAATTTTGACTCCGTGAAATTAATATAAGAATTGTGGTGTACGGGACGTAATAATTACTTTGTTCTTTGCATTCTTCTATTATCATATTATTATTATCATTACTGATTTGCATATTCATTTTATTTTTTCCTACCATTATCGATACTTTTTTTATTTAGTACTATTTTTTTCTTATTTTCTTGATGTTATCATTTTCATCTTCAACGCTATCGTTATTGTTCTTTAAATTTTAACTTATCAAACTTTCATTGTTACTGTTCTCCTTACTTTCTTTGATTTATCGTATTTAGGTATTTCTTTTCCTCTCTTCTGCTTGTAATATACCTATATTATGCACTATAACGAGTTTGTACACCTAAACGAATAACTTTGTGCTTCCTTAATAGCAGAAAAAAATCTTGCCGTGAGCAATATTTAATCGAATATTTTCAAACGGATGCCTTTTTAATTCAATTATCACTCTCGCCACTTAAGCTGCCTTTTCCCCCATGAACAATAAATTAACACTGGAATATCCCATTATTCCGTACTGAAAGCAGTTCAATTGGTCGTAATTATTTTTCTCCACGATCCGATTAACGGCGTGTCCCAAGACAGACTTAAGCGTTTCGACGATTCGCTTGACCGCGTAGCAAGTCCCGCGTTACGTCGATTATCGATCACGGATTCTAGAACAATGGGGACGTTTCAGCGTGTTGTCAGTTTCACCGCAAATCGGCACACCGTCCTCCGGAACACGTAACAGCCATTATGTCACGGCGGATGTTATCGTGGATGCCGTTTTCCGTAATTCCTGCGTCGAAGAAAACTGATTCTAACGGTGAATCTGATATCATTTGTACTCTTTTATGCATATAATGCGTGTATGCACATGTTTCTCAATGGAAAGAAGTGTACTCTAATTAACCTTGAGATAATAATAAATTGGAAACATAAGTATAGTTGGGGCCACGATATAGCGAGGTCGTAAATTAAACTCTCAAAAATCGGCATCGATTGATGTTGCGGCACTCAAGGCCGTGTGTTGCAGTCTGTTTGAGGGTTCCAACAATAAACGAATGGTAGCATATGATTTGGTACTTCAAGTAGAAAATGGTATTTCATTTACAAATGGAAAATATGTTAATATTAAAGCTACACAATCCTTTTGCATTTTCTATCTGTATATAACACGAGCAGGTAAATGAAGATGTTAAAGACCTCGATAAGACCTTTACCTGTAACCGTACTTCCAAAAGCGGCTTCCCCCAGAGGGAGAAACCCTAATTTCTCCTAGCTGCATGCAGTTTTCAGTAAATATATTAGAATCAGTTCACTTTCGCTGGATACAAGAATTCTTCGTACGGTCCTGACAATGGTTTCAAGTACTTATCTGCTCGTATCTCTGTCAATTTTCGGGTCCCGGCAGCTAAAACATGTTTACTTTGACGTCTGACCGATTTTACGACCTCGCTATATCGTGGCCCCAACTATACACACTACACTATTTCCAATTTTCTTCTCGACGGATGCTAATCGAATCAGAATTTCATACACTAATACGTACAATTCATCGAATCCTCCACTGATAACGTACACACATTCTATTTTATCGTTAGGATCGAGTGAAACGAAATAAACGGTACAGAAAGTTAACTGGGAGTCCATTAGACTCGTCACTCTCGTGTCGTTTCCAACAGGATTCCGAAGAAAGTGGAACAATCAAGAGGAAAACTCAATTTAGTCGCAACCACAGGATATCAAGCATCCAGATCGACCTTTTTCCCTGCATCTCCAGCGATGTGCTTCCTGTGCACAGCCACTTAAACCTTCTTTCTCGAGTCCCCAATTAACCTTCCTCTCTGTAGGGTGTCCACCACTTTTACGCAACTTTCCCAAACGAATTAGTCGCTTCGATACAATCTCGTCGAGTTTACGTTGTCGAAGGGAAATCCTGTAACTGTATTTTCTATACTTTGCCTTCTCTCTTTTCTTTTTTTT
>NW_017100544.1:351366-388823 GCF_001263275.1 Habropoda laboriosa
TTTTTTTTTTTATTCATTCTGAATAATTTAACTTTCTTTTTAACATCTACCACAAATACTCAAACGTGCCACCATTACATTCTAAACATTTTCTCACGCGTTTGTTTACATTTTTCATTAGAACATTGCACAGGACAGTTTTTCCACCTTGTTACATTTTTCATTAGAACACACATTTTAACGGACGGAGAAGTATAAAGGGATTTTAGAACAGTTAGAATCTGATAATTACTGAAATATAAGTGACATTACATACAAAGATACGGGGGACCTTGCTCTTGCAGATACATACGGAATACATGCGTGACAATGTTCAACATACGTGATATCCTTACATAATATACTTACTTCAAAGCCACTGAACAGCACTTGAGCATATGTATCTACGTGTGATACTTGTAATTGAACTTTGAACATTGGACTTTGTATAACTTATTGTTAGAAATTAGAACTTATTTTTAGTACAATTTTTAACGTTAAGTGTAAATTGATGTAATAAAGTGTAAATTATTTGCTAAATAATCAGGCTTCACGTATTGTGTGGGAGCCAATATTACCATTTAAAAATCATCTGAATCGCTTTGGATCGTGTCAACAAAATTATAAGCTCTAAAGATCAGCTACTATTAACAAGAAACATCATCTGTGCCAAGGATTACTAAATAATTCATCGAATCAACCAAACAATGCAATCTCTAAGCAGATTTCTTTTCTGAAAATCTAATATCTAACGGCACGGTGAAAAAAGGATAAGTAAAAACATCACGGAGAATTGCGGAGTACCCTGGAAATTGGTTGTTCACGAGAAACGTCATATTTAAATTCGTTTCTTCCGGTCCCTTCTTTCTACGGACGGAAATACTAGCAAGTTCCGGATCTTTCGACAAGTTCCTACGGGTTTAAGCGGCCGCTTTATGCGATTGCGGAGATGCGAAACGAAAGGCAAGAAATAAATACATAGACAGTTATTGTTCGTCGAGGTATACCGCGTACTGTCTCGCTCCTCTTCAACCGGAAACCGTTTTTATTCCCGACCTCCGAGCGTCTCGGAATCGCGTTTAAGGGCGTTTATTAACCTCAGCACGGCTTGTCGTTCGATCTTTTTCCTTTTTCCACCTTTTTCAAATCGACTAGAAACATTTGCGAGGACTTTTATTTCGATTCAGAAAAAATTGTGCTTAATATACAGGGTGTTCTGTAATTAATGACACCTAACCGTGAATTGAGTGATTCTACATGAAAAAATGAACCGAAAATATAGCAGAGTAAAATTTTTTTTAAAACGCTTAGTTTTGATACAAACAGCGATATGATCACATTTCGTAAGGAAATAGTCT
This sequence comes from Habropoda laboriosa, assembly GCF_001263275.1. NCBI lineage: Eukaryota > Metazoa > Arthropoda > Insecta > Hymenoptera > Apidae > Habropoda > Habropoda laboriosa. The sequence continues at coordinate 352,704 of NW_017100544.1, forward strand.
AAGCAGATGATGTATATATGTATCTCCTGCAGCTAAAAGATTGTACAGGCTTTCGTAGTATTATCAGACCACGATTGCCTGATTCAAAGAGCAAGGATTAGTATGCGTTAATAAAGACGTCACTTTAAACAATTCGTTCAGTAATGTAAATTGAAATTAAGGAAATCGTTAATAAATGTATTATTATCAGTCCTGATCATAACATTGGAATCATTTATTAGTACGAGCATAAGGCCGAGAGATTAAATACACGTGTATACGACAAATATTTAAATTCAATCTTCTCAAACACTGAACTTCTTGTGAAAAAATTTTATTCAATATTTTCGGTTCATTTCTTCGTGTGGAACCACCCCCTTCGCGGTTATACCACCTCTTACAGAATACTCTGTATAAGATGGTGTAATAACACGATCATAAATCTTGTGCGATTATTTTTTATTCTATGTGTATATTGGACGTATGCCGGTTGAATGATAATAGATAATAACATATACACAATAATAATATACCATACTTTAATCACACTTTCTGTTTTTCAGAATATTATAATAATAATGGCCTTCACATTACTAACAAATTTTTACAAAATGTTCTTTCTCTTCTTCAGAGTAAAAAACAAAATGCCAAGAAATAGCTAAACAGTATCGAACGATCGCGTTGTTAATACTGAACGTGCGAAATCCAAGTAATGACAGTCTTGCTCCGGGATTCTTTGAAGCTTTTTCACTGACCTAGCGTAACGCAGAGCTCCCCTTCGACTTTTCTTGTAGCCCTTTGCGCGCGCGCATACACACACACACACGCTCGTTCCTCCCTTGATGATCGATCGATTGTGAAATATTTTCCAACCAGCACGTCCCGGTGGAAAATTCCTATAATGTAGTTTGCTGCTACGAAGGGTTGCCTTCAACCTCTCCCTCCTCTCTACAGGACACACAGACATCGTACACGTGCGACTATTTTACAGCGAACGAACGAGGAAAGGAGTAAGAGAGCGAACAGACTGGCGTGGAATGGATTTATGCGAACACGCGTGTAACGGGCGATTATAAAATTTACGCGGTAAATTAAATGTTATTCAGCGGAAGAGACACGCCGTTCTTCTGGCGCGCAGCTGATACCGACCAAGTTAAAGTGTGCACGCAAAGATAGCAGCTGTGAATGGGGTTAACTCATTCACCACCTAAAGGTATATTTTGCAAGGTCGTTCAAACGTCGAGACGGTGCACAGTCGAATAGCAATTCCGGGATAGAAAATGGATGAAAAATGTGCAATTATGTGTTAACGACAACGTATTTTTAAGGATCGTCGAAGGCAATTAGCCCGCCGCTACTTCGCTTTCGTACGATTTATGGTCCGTACACACTTAGACTGTGTGTGACCAGAGAGAGTGCTTATGAAAGGAGACAACCCAGACGACAAACAATTGCTAGTGACTTGAAGTCACGTAGCTATCGATGTTGCGTTACTTTAAGAATGAATATTGTTCCTAAGAAGATCTGGTCACGGAATAGGGAAGATGAAGATCTTCTGGTAAGAGGACTGTGAGGAACAGCACAACAGCTACCCCAGAACTTCGGAACAGGATGAATGAAATAGTAAATTGGCCATCCGTATTATTGTTTAAACAATCCACTAAATATAGCTAACATATGCGCACCATTCTTAATTTCACTAGTGTTTAACCTTCTATAACACGATTTTTCAATTACCTGAAAATTACAATTGATTATGATTTTAAGATTTGATTGGAGAAGCAAGAATTAATATCTACTATTTATAAAGGAATTGGCTTGTAACAATGTACAACAATATAATACAATAATATATCAACAAGTAAATACAATGAGACTTATAATACATAGATAAGTGAATACGTAACATTTAAGTCACATGATATTATAAGAGCGTTAAGATTTATTCAGTGTCGCGAATTATTTTGATAAAGTGGCTGATTTTGAAAGGGCTACGAAACATGTAAAATCTTTGATTGGAAATGAAATGAAGTTGCTTATTGGAATAAGCAACACTGTGAATAAATAGATGGACAAACGCTCATGAGCGCGGTATTGTAGGAAGTAGATAATTTTGAGAGTTGATTCCATATTGCGGAGAAAATAATTAGCTATGACTATGTTTTTGAATAAAATTTTATTCTCGACATGAAAATTGTATGGTATATGGAGTTTCTGATTTCGAATTAGCTTTTGGGAGAAAGGTAATAGTAATGGTAAGGTACTATGGTTTTGGTAAAAATAATGAATTACTTTTATAGTAATGTAATGTTTTTGGTTATTAAACTGTGTTGGATGAAAAATATTAAGATTTAAATATTATCGCCCTAATCTGTTTGTATAAAGTACATAAAGCATGGTAAACGAAATTCTATTTGAGATAAAGCAACGAAATTCTCTTTATAGGTATATCTTTTTCACGCATTTGCAAAATTTAGGGTCCATACATTTTTCTAGCTTCGATGTTGTCGATTGGAACCTCGATAATAAAACAACTTAGTTACACAAACATGCGTTAGACACAACAGTTACTGCAATTAAATATAATTTCAGTCTAATCCGTCACATTTTTGATGTTACTTTTCTTTCCATAAGACATTCAAGTGTTTTTTTCTTGATGTACCATTTTATACACTTTTTTTTTACTTTATCACTGTTCCATCCCAAAGACGCAGGTCCGCGTGGTTATTAGCCACGGTTGAGTAAATCGTTCTATGATCTCCTTGCCTCTAACTTGTAACCTGGACACCACTTGCATTAGGCCCAAACGAAGGAACTACCCGGTCATGAAAAGTAATGTTTTCGGGCATCAACATTTTTAATAACAATTTCCTAGAACTAGAAAGAACCGCATCTGACACACGAAAGAATACACACCAGTAGGAAAGCTCGACACCCACCAATTACACACAGCGACTGACCAATAACAAGCGAATATTGTTAATAAAACCGCAAACACAGAGATTTTTCAATAAAATACGATTTTAATTGAATTTTTGTAACAGCAGATAAGGGAAGATTGGTAACCCAAAAATTCAAAAAAATTTGGAACTTTGCAGGAATGTAGTTTCGTTGACACTAATAACGAAACTATTTTTTGTTTTGATAGTGAAACAGTTCTAAGGATGAAAACACACCCTCAAAAAAGGGGTGAGTTTTCATATAATCGTGAATATTCACGAAACCGTCCAAGAAATGGAAAGAAAGTTAAATTCAGAGTTGTGCGGTTTTTGATGTCCTACATTGTGGTAGTAAAGAATTTTCGAAAAACATTTCTTTTAAAAAAAAGTAAGAGTGGTAGAGGTAAATTAAAAAAAAAGAAAAATTGTAATGTTCTTCAAATATTCTTTACCACCACAATGTAGAACATTAAAAACCGCACAACATTAAATTTAACTATCTTTCCATTTCTTGTACGGTTTCGTAAATATTCACGATAATATGAAAAGTTACAATTTTTTTCAGAAGGTGTTTTAACCCCTGGGACCGTTTCATTCTCGAAACAAAAAATTAGTTTCTTTATTAGCACCAACGGAACTACATTTCTGCAATGTTTCAAATTTTTTTGAATTTTTGGGTTACTGAACTTTCCTTGTTAGTACAACACAACGTTCTATAAAACGCGACTAGTAGCACAATACGAGTAAAATACAATTGTAGAATAACATGTCAATCTACAACGCGATATCACGAACTCTTATATTTCAACTAGACTTGGTGATTCATATTATAAAAGCCAGTGCCTTGGTACATCGCATCGTCGCGAACGGAATTTTGACTCCGTGAAATTAATATAAGAATTGTGGTGTACGGGACGTAATAATTACTTTGTTCTTTGCATTCTTCTATTATCATATTATTATTATCATTACTGATTTGCATATTCATTTTATTTTTTCCTACCATTATCGATACTTTTTTTATTTAGTACTATTTTTTTCTTATTTTCTTGATGTTATCATTTTCATCTTCAACGCTATCGTTATTGTTCTTTAAATTTTAACTTATCAAACTTTCATTGTTACTGTTCTCCTTACTTTCTTTGATTTATCGTATTTAGGTATTTCTTTTCCTCTCTTCTGCTTGTAATATACCTATATTATGCACTATAACGAGTTTGTACACCTAAACGAATAACTTTGTGCTTCCTTAATAGCAGAAAAAAATCTTGCCGTGAGCAATATTTAATCGAATATTTTCAAACGGATGCCTTTTTAATTCAATTATCACTCTCGCCACTTAAGCTGCCTTTTCCCCCATGAACAATAAATTAACACTGGAATATCCCATTATTCCGTACTGAAAGCAGTTCAATTGGTCGTAATTATTTTTCTCCACGATCCGATTAACGGCGTGTCCCAAGACAGACTTAAGCGTTTCGACGATTCGCTTGACCGCGTAGCAAGTCCCGCGTTACGTCGATTATCGATCACGGATTCTAGAACAATGGGGACGTTTCAGCGTGTTGTCAGTTTCACCGCAAATCGGCACACCGTCCTCCGGAACACGTAACAGCCATTATGTCACGGCGGATGTTATCGTGGATGCCGTTTTCCGTAATTCCTGCGTCGAAGAAAACTGATTCTAACGGTGAATCTGATATCATTTGTACTCTTTTATGCATATAATGCGTGTATGCACATGTTTCTCAATGGAAAGAAGTGTACTCTAATTAACCTTGAGATAATAATAAATTGGAAACATAAGTATAGTTGGGGCCACGATATAGCGAGGTCGTAAATTAAACTCTCAAAAATCGGCATCGATTGATGTTGCGGCACTCAAGGCCGTGTGTTGCAGTCTGTTTGAGGGTTCCAACAATAAACGAATGGTAGCATATGATTTGGTACTTCAAGTAGAAAATGGTATTTCATTTACAAATGGAAAATATGTTAATATTAAAGCTACACAATCCTTTTGCATTTTCTATCTGTATATAACACGAGCAGGTAAATGAAGATGTTAAAGACCTCGATAAGACCTTTACCTGTAACCGTACTTCCAAAAGCGGCTTTTCCCAGAAGAAAAAAACCCTAAATTGTCCTAGCTGAACTCAATTTTCAGTAAATATATTAGAATCAGTTTGACTTTCGCTGGATACAAGAATTCTTCGTACGGTCCTGACAATGGTTTCAAGTACTTATCTGCTCGTATTTCTGTCAATTTCGGGGTCCCGGCAGCTAAAACATGTTTACTTTGACGCCTAACCGATTTTACGTTGTACGCCTATGTGACCATACACTTATACTTTAATAATACCTCATTAATAACACCTTAATAACACCTCAGTACAATCAATGGCTGGCAGGGACAGTTGAAAAGAATTTATATTATTTTAAGATTTGTTCTTTTTGTAAATAAATTCTTTAACTTTTAGTGTATAGTCGATGGAATCTACATAGTGATGTAAAATCAGTCAGGCCTCAAAGTACACGTAATCTGAGCGCCAAAACAGCAATTCCAGGGAGCTCGAGCCTCGCTCAGGGCCCTTCGATACGGGTCTTCCATGGCAGTATATTTAAACAATTTGGTGCTCCTTAATTGTTGACAATTGCAGGTTAATTTTTACCAATACAAGAATTACTGTTGAGCACAGGGCGACAGAAGCTTAACCCTAGAACTCCTAGTTGAGGGGGGGCAATCACACAAGTCGAAAAATTTTAAATTAGAACCATTTCCCTTCTGTAAAAAATTTTTAAAAAATTATTTATTGTCGTATACACATTTTAGTTTGATGTTGTTACATTTCGAATAAATTGTTTTTTTTATTGTTTATTATGCTTCAATTGTTCATCGACGGGAATGCGACTTGATAATGCAAAGCATTGCGAAAACTCCCTAATCGATCGCAGCCTTAGCCTTTAATGTATAAAAAAATTAATCTTTTATTTAGGCGTCGCAAATGATTGTTAATTCATTCCGTGGTCCATTAACAGTATAATTTCGATATACGACAAGCCACATTGTTTCTTCTTGGAACTTATCCGTAAACCGGATGCTCAGTAGGTATATATTTCAAAAGTGTGAGATAGTTTCTTAAAAATTCCCATTAAATACATATATTAGGCCGAAAGATTCAGAATATTGCGCATGTACGATGTTGGTCAACGAATAGAGAATTATTGTAATATTTCAATGGCACACCGATTGTCAAAAACAGCGTATCTTGGTAATGTGAAGCATCGTGGGAAACCCCTAGCCAAGAACGTATCTGTTTAAACAAAAGATAAGCTTGTAACCGAAACTAGTAGTCACAGGATTGCCTTAAACTTTATTTAGCATAACTTCTATATATATATATATATATAGAATAATGTTAATAGTCACAAGCATGAATGAACCATGATAACTTTGGACCCTTTCCACGGAGAGAGATAGAGTAATCGAGACACCGTAGCACTCCTCTTTGACTGTTTCGATTCGTCAAAAATCGTAAACAATTGAACTCCAGCATAGCGTTTTAGGGAGTCGGATACCGTCTTTGCCCTTGTGGGACCATTAATGGATCACTACATTTTTAGACGTACGATCAAACAGTGCGTGATCGGGTAGTCTGTGGTACACGTATATTGAAATAGAGTTTGTTAGTTTTGTTAAAACATAAAGTGACCAAAGACTCAGTGCAACGAGTAGATTTAGTAATATATATCCAGTTATCTAGACTAATCTAGACCAAATTTTGCATAGTTACCCCCTGGGACCCTGTAGAAAATATAAGATAATATGAAACCTGGTCATCCCACCCTCTCCCCCTGATTTCATCTCCTTGACACTTTGTGATAATTTAGATTTAGTACATTACTATAGAAGTAAGCATTGCGTAACAATTAATGAAGGTACCGAATAATCTTAAAATATTTATTGCAATAAAGGAATGAATGAACTCCGAAACATGGATAAACTAATAAAATTAGCGAAGCGTTCCCAAAGTAGAAAAGTACATTAGAAATAGCTGTTTAATAATTACGTATGATATTTTCATCGGATACAATCGAATAATCCTTAATGCGTCTTTAATTCGTTCACGTTTTTGTTAAAATAATTATTTTTAATATGTATAATGTTACTTCATTTGACATGTACAAATATGCACTGCTGTATTTTCGAAAAATTCATGGGAGTCTATCTGAATAACACTTACTAAGAACTTTTTTCATTTATGGTTTAAAATTTGAGTTTTACAAAAGTAAGTTTGGCCTTTTAATTGAAAATATTATTTAATAATCTAACATTTTCAGATAAAACACAGAGACTCTTACGTTTTGGTGCTTTAACACAATTTCTCATATGGGGTAGTTATTAATCGGATAAGTCTCTGGTATCACGTCTAGCTTGATTCGTTTGGTGCAAACTCTAAATGATTATACTGATTCCAATCCTATTTCCACTGGTATTTGCTTAAGCTGCTAAGTCGCTCAAGCGCAACAATTAGTTTAGAATACTATTCTACAACTCAGCTTACGGATCTGTTAACGTTGTTACAACCTTGTATTTTATCACAGATTTTTCTTTCTAACCTTGAAACTTTCGTTGAAAATGAAGAGAAGATTATTGTCAAGCTCAATAATCAAGAAATGCTGGTAATATACTCAAATAATATTCTTATTGCACTTTTAAAAATTTTATTAATTGTTTTATGCTGCATTTAGTTAAATTCGTTTAATTTTTCATTTTTCAATTTAAAGCGTCAAATAAGCAACTTCGATATCTCGTCTAAAGAATGGCATTGGTAAAGATCAATTCGTGAATTTATTAAAGGTCTATTGGAAAACAATAAAACTACTATGAGTTCAAAAATAATTGGCATTGTTTTCCAAATTAAAAAAAAAAAAAAGAAATTGTTGAAGTGAAACACTTATATTTATCTCATTGTTACTTGAGCGATCAATTTGCGAATGACTAAAAATCCAAAGTTTCAGAATACAGAACCTAATACAGTAGAACCTTGATTATCAGAACACCGATTACTGGAACGATCGGTTATCGGAACATCGATTAACGAAAAATTCGATCAAAATATTCAGAGTCGTTCAGATGGCAGCTAAGAAAAATTGGTAAATAAGAATAGATGCTGAAGGAGATTACTAAATTTTTGTTCGGCTATTTTTGTTTAGTACTAACCTTTTGCTTTACAATTATTTTACTGTTGCACAGGTTTGTCTTTAGCTATTTTGCAACCTCGACAATTTACAAAATAAAAAGTTAAAATACTACGCATAATATTTATTTTGAAAGTTTCAAGGATAAATTAATGTTGAAGTTATAGTTACAATTTATTACACATACAATACTTCATTTGTCATAGCTTAACTACAACTTAATGACTTGTTATTATATGGGAAGTGGTTAATATCTGTAAAATATTTCGCAATAAACTTTTTCATGTGTACAAGTAAAGTTATTCCGATTATCCGAACGATTACTCCAGATGAACCAAAGTTCTACTGTTATCACCGAATCTTTCAAGCTGCCCAAAATCGATGACCTCGAGAGACCATACTCAAAGCGCACGCAGGAAAGCAACTAAAAAAAAGAGAAGAGCATGGTGTGCTTTGTACAATCAATATGGCACAGCGTAACTTATCTCATTGCCTTAACGTTCTTTTCAATTCTTCGAAGGGTCGTGGGGCGATGGAACCGACCTACCCCCACGTTCACCCATCCCCGTTTTGCCCCCTTCGCGTCACGGATAGGAAAATGAAATACGCGACCTCTGCACCATCAAAGGCGGTAGATCCTACAGGAGCATTCCGGGGGCTGCAGGACCGCGAGAGAATAGAGAGACAAGGTGCGACGAGGATAAAACGATCCACCCTCCCGCGCTTCGTCTGATCGCAATTCTCCTTCCGTTTCCCGGTCGAACCTCTAAGCGTAGGTATCGCGTGCGTTTCACGACGTACGACGAACGAGCACGCGCGAACGGAGGACGAGGAAGCGGTGAAACGGAGCGGAGGGAGTGGGCAGAGGAAACCAGGGGTGGCACGGGGTGGGAAAAAGAGGCGAAACGATACGAGATAGAGAGGTGTGCAGGGGAGAGGAAAGGGGGAGGGAGCGACAAACCTCGTCCCGTTCGGCTGACTGACTTTATGACGATGGCTGCCGCGGGAGGACATAAAAGAGAGAAAGAGGGGAACAGACAGTCCTCCGGCGGCTGATGCATTTCCCGGGCGTTCGTCCTTCATTTGCCAAACAGTAGGATAGCTTTCCCTCTTCCGAGAGAACTTGAAACGATCGCGGATCGCCATGAGTTCCTTCTTACTTCCCTCCACAATGTTCTTCAACTTTTCCTCCGCAAGGAGAGGTTTCCTCGAAGGCGAGAGGGTTGGAGAGAGAGAGTCCCTTTCTCCTTCGATCGTCTGGATCGCGAGACGCCCTGGCGAGATTCCAGGCGAGAAGGGACCCTCGAGGGAAGGAAACGGAATCGATTCCTCTTGACGCGAATCGTCGTGAATTTGTAATTTTTAATTTGCACGCTTGTTTGAGTGGAGTATATGGATACGACGGGTTGGCTTTGAAGGAACGCGGTGTAAGTCTGGTTACAGGGTTGATTGGATAGTAAGATGACGTTTCTCTTTTACAATCGAGTTGAAAAGCAACTTTAATATAAATTTTATATGTGATGGATATTGTAGATCATCTAGTGATTACTTATGTATGGAAAGAAGGAATGTCGCTTCTTAAATCTTGTTTCTTTGTTAATCTTTATACGACACTACTACGTTTCTCGACGTAAATTTTTTTACACAGGGTAAGTCGCAGTGCAATTGACAAGGTGATTACTTATCAAAAAATAACTAAAAAACGTATAATAATATCTTTTGTAGCTGATAAAGGTGTATCATGCCCTCCTTTTTACTGTTTTTTATTCCACCACAATAAATTGTTAAACTCACAGTGCAGGAATTTTTGTTATATACTGTACTTCTTTTATATCATAACTTCTACCATCTTGTACCATAAATAAACCCTTTGAAAGATTATTAAATTTCCAAAAAAAGAACGCCTTACTGAAAAAGTTTACGCTAACATTTCCCTACGTACAATTACAAAATAATCCAGACAAAATCCATCCAGGTAATATTACGCTCCCATAAAATTTCCATGTAAAGCAGCGAAGGTAATATTACAAACGTGTTTCATAAAGAGTTAATCCTTATTCTAGCCTCGCCAAGCACACAGCGTGACTCGAGTACCCAACTAAATAACGTAATATTTCCCACAATAAAATACTCTGAGAACACAACGAATCAACACGCTTCGGTACATTCTTACATAAAAAAAAAATGCCATTATCAACGCAACAATCAACCTCCGCGCTTTTCACGCGAGCACTCTCGTGGGCCGTGCCGAAGGAACGAAATAATTAGAACGATCGTCGCGGCTCTGCAAGGGATGAAAAGCCGGAGGACGAGAATACGTTTCGCGAATCAGCGAAGTTATAATTACCTGGACGACACAGCGTGCTCAGCGTCGAGAATGCCGCAACGAGAGATAGTCGAAGAGACACAGAGAGAGAAAGAGAGGGGGGGGGGGGGGAGAACAAAGGTGGAAGTGGAGGCGATTGAAAAGGGAGGATCAGGCGCTAGAAAGAGGGAGGGTGGTGGGGTCATTTATTCCGTGCGGGTACACGGAATCTCTTCCGGTGACAAAACAGGTCGGACAAGCAGTAGAAGGTGCGAATTTCGTATGGATGTCACTGCGATACAGACGAGTTTGCGACCACGCTGGAAAGTGCACGTTCCGTCTCTATAGGCCATCGAGTCGTCTCTTTCCTTCCACCATCTGTCTGTCTCTCTCTGTCCAACGTCGTCTGGCAGCTCTATTCGCGGCGACAACAAGCGTATCCCTGGCCAGGCGAAAGATCGGCGAGAGATGTGCCACCTGAAACTATGCTGCTCGTCGAATGAGATTCGAATAGCTATGGGGCAGGAATAGAGAGCGAACCAGGGGTGAATGGAGACAGTAGAGGGGAAGCAAGATGTAGAGAGAGAAGAGGTAGGGCCTCATGCTGATGCAAAGTTGTTTAGACGGACAACAGAGAGGAAGAAAAGCTCGCATGGTTGGTTATAATTCGCTAAGAAGCTTTGTCATCGCAGAGCTCGCAACGTGATTCTGTTTCTCGCGCTCTGATCGTCAAGCTTGAAGAGAGTAATCCCTTTTACGAGTGTTTTGCCTTTTTTCTGGGGTTATGGATGGATGGCTGGTTATTTACAGGAGGAAAGGAAGGGATTCTGTGGACTGCGGTGAATGGATAACAAAGTGCGGATTTTTAGTAATTTATGACTTAGAGAATGTATGTGTAGAGACCGTTTAGTTTTATGGTTGGAGAAAAGTTATTCTTCGGAACTGAGTTAGAAAAGGGGAGATAAATGCTATATGACATTCTATTTTTAATTATCTGAAACATAGTTTGGAGATAGAATAGAGATTGTTAACCCTGAGCTAGTCTGATAAGGTCTGACAAATCCAACGCTGTTTACAAAGTTCAGTTCTATAATTTTTGATTTTTGTTTTTATTAAATTTGAAGTACTTGGTTTGTACTGACGTATACGTAATTTTAAAAGGAACAATTGAACTGGGGCCTCAGATCCTACCAAATTAATGGTGGGAACAACATTCACGAGATTAACATAGATTCAATTAATGATTATTTATATCATAAGTACGTAGACGGTCTTATGCAATACAATTTACCTACGGAAGTTATTGTAATCTTTTCGTTATTCAATAGTCTGACGCACTGTTCTGTTACTGATCATGTTCCGATATTATAAATACAGTTACTGTAAAAATTGTAAAAGGAAAGTGTACAGGAGGGAAAAACTAGCTTGTGCAATCTGAACTAATAAGGAAAACAATGTAAGTATAAAACTTACATAAGTATAATGTAAAAGTATCAATTAGGTTTTCAGTAAGAGTAAGATAAATAACCCAACGAATTTCAAGAAAAGTCTTCCCAATTACAGGCTACTGTAATACATTTTTTCAAAATTCACTAACTTAACACTTTTTAACAATCATTTCTCCCATTTCTACCATAACGTAAGATGAAGCCAAACACAAAAAAAAATTTCTTCAAAAAACTCAATCATATCGTCAAAGAATCATCCAGCTGCTATCAGAATCGCGAGTAATACCCAGCATGCGTGATTGGATAAATCGCAAACAGTCAACAAGTATGTACAACTATTAACTTGATCTTCGAGACGCGGGGTGAACAGAATATGGTTGTAGACGACTTAGAGGCGAATCCTCAAAGTCTCGCAATGTTGTCGCAACATTTGGCCCCGGGTACGATTGATGTCCTATTATGTACGTCTCGAATCGATGAAATCCTTTAGCATTATTCGTTAACGGATGCTTCCCTGGTAACGAGAGACATTATTGGCAGTTGCGGCATTATGCTATACTTACCCGGTAAAATATCATCACAGAAAAAGAGGAGCTTTCTTCTCTCCTTGCCTAAAGAGACGAATAAAACGAGCAATAAAGAAGAAGAAACTCACGTATTTCCATGTGAATTCACAATTGTCTAGGACTATCGCTACGACCAAAGAAGCAAAAGGTGTCTATTATCGAGACTCTCTCGTTAGAAGGAATTTATTCGACGAGGAGAACACGAATGCTGAACAAATGGGAGGAGAAGGAATCGAGGGGCGCGAGGACCCGCGCTAGGAAAATGCGCGCGCTTTGATTCACGTACACCACGAGTTTTGCTTATTTATTCCGGCCCAGCAATTCGAGACTGAAGACTCTTAGAGCAATTTCCTTCTTTATGCGGGTCACTCGTTGTGTTCCTGAGATATTTGCTGATGCTTCCGCCGACTGCATCGTCTACCCCTCGCCACTTCTTGCGTTCTAGCCGCTCGTGGAACGACGTCTTTACAAATTCGCCGCGCATTCTTCGAATTTTAATTATCGTCGTTGCACGCTATATGTAGGCCTGGGGGGGAGCATGATTCCATTTCGATTAACTTTGTTTGCAGATTTTTGATAGAATGTGTAGAGTTTCTCACAGGTTTTACAGAGTCTGATTTACGTATTGATATTTTATTATACAAGCTGTTTTTAAACTAAATTCGTCGAAATTGTTATTTTCAGGCCACTTCAATCAGGTAAAGTGGAACATATTTGCGTTTAGCGCGATATATAAACTTATGAAATAATTATCGAAGAGACTGTATAGTTTCAGTATAGATAATATGATAAAAAGAGGCTTGGAAATTTTCAGAAAATAAAATTAATGTACTCATTGATACCTCAGTATGTTGAAAATCAAAAAATTCCACCCTATAAATTAACAATTTTTAAATTAATTAATTAGGATGTTTAGATTATTTTTGGATCATTAGGTATTTTAAGATTACTGGGTTTCCAATTTTAGCTCGCTGCAAAAAATTGTTGCTCATCGCTGAACTAAATGATTAAACTACATTGGCATGTTCTGTGAGTGGATATCGGAATGTGTCTAAACATGTTTGTTCAAAAAAAGGGTTTGTTATTAGATCAATGATACCCGTTCAATGCATTTATATTCAAGCTATATTTAATATTTGAAATTATTGGAGTTATGTATACCAATATTGATGAATATTAGTACATTGAATAATTTTGCACGAAAATGCTGTGAGGATTTATTCGAAAGAATAAGTTATATATTTATTGAAACTGGACAAAATCAGTATGAAATTCGTACAGTATTAATAAATTTATTTTACTATAATACCAAGCATATATCGTCAATGGAAATGGAACATTAACGATATTTTTCGGAATATTCTATATAACATTGTCCTCTTAATTCTATTCATATGATACGTTTGCGCAGTTTGAATATTCAATTTAAAGACACAACCTGGATTAATTATTTAATAAAAATTGATTTGTTTATGAATGCTATAAATCAGAAATATTAATATCGCTGTAGAGTGTTGTACAATCGTAGGTATTTCAAAGATACTTTGAACCTTTAACTATATAGGACTTGTCTTAGAGACAAGATTGAATTTTTATTTCACTATCGCAACCATGTAAAGAATTTTAGAAGTTCCAGCGTTTGAGTACCTTTCTATTTCTTTATATAACATTACAAACATATTTTGTTAGTAAAATATTGTAAGAACGAAAAAAAAACAAATATATATCATTAAATAAAATAGTTATATTAGATTTATTTTGACGACATAGTGATTTAATAAATGAAATTGTGAAGTAGTCTGAAGGACCGCACGTCCGTGGTAACGTCTTAAAAATAAGGGTCTGTAGTAATGGGTTAAGTATGAATTCTTCCTTAGGAATTTTCTTACCAAAACTCCTTTGTAACCGTAGAATCTTTTCTTAAACTAAGTATGTATCGTCAATTATAAGTATTACTTTTCTTCTTTTGTAAAGAAAAATGGCACTTTTAACAACATAAATAACCAGTATCACCTATAATCACATTTCTTTTCCGATAAAAAAAGAGAAAAAAAATCTGCAACGATGTTCCTAAGCTGGGACAGCGAGGGAAGAGCGAGAAGACGAACTCTATGAATGTAAATCGCAGTTTCCCTTGAGAATACAAATTGTAGGGAGGAAAAGGATCAGCCGCACGGTTTACTGGATTAAGGTTTGATCCAGGGACAATTCGTTCTCCAGATGGCGGTCCCGATCCGCTGAGTTATCCAGATCAAGCTTCTTCCTTTCTTTGTCTACCGTGCTAATAGCAATCTGTATTACTGTCAAACAAATACTCCGTAACACACTGCAAACACCATAAATTCATATCTTTGACCAACAATGGACTTTACAGAAGATCGATTCTTCTTCTAAAGTGATAAGAATACCTATTTTTCTTTTTTGTAGCAGAAAATAATCTTTATACGAATGTAAGAAGGATATAAATTTTTCAGATTCATTATTAAAATTCTTAGCTTGTACATGAGAAGTTCACGCTCCTTTTAAAGTAGTATAATAATGTCTAACGTTAGTGTTTGAAACTTCACAGTATGCATCGTAATAATAATAGTAAATTCATAAAGCTAATGAATATACGTATTTAGACTTCAGAAACTAGGATTTTCGCTTACTTTCTCAAACTTCTTACCCTAAAGACACTATGCTACACCAACAAATTTGCCATTTACGCAGACATTTTCTTTTTTTAAATTTGCTGAGAATTGCAAACAACTATAAACTAAAACCTGAACAATCTAAATAGAGTCATATCAACGATTAATTATTATGCTTGTTTCTTTAGTGCAACAAAGTATTCAGAATTATTTGAAAACATCATCTGAATCAACAGTTGCATTCAAATATTTAATTAGAGAAAAGCAGCTACTGTTCTAAATTCCAGATACTTTGATCTTCTTTTATACCCACTTACAATTAGTGGGTCAGTGCTGACTCCATATACCTAGTCCAAGAACGTGACAAATTTTCACATAATTTAGTATTTAAAATGCACAAATAGACTAGAGTAGACACGTAAAAATTACTTTATTTCAATCTACTTAACCTTTTCCCACATAATATCGCAATGCAACAAGAAAAAGATTTCATTTAACATAAAATTTAACTCTAACTTTGATTTAATCTACACCAAAGATCGCCAAATATTAAATATACATAATAGAGGGTATCGCAAAAGTCCCTAACACATTTAAAGATAACTCTTGATATTTTACGAAAATTTACGAAGAAAATAAAAGAAAGAACATCTTTAAGCCATCAAAAAGAAGGTGGCCCTTTAAATGACATTATTTTCGTTCATCATATTTTTGGTAATTGTGTCATATGTTACGTACGCACCTTAGCTGACACGGTAGCGTGGAGTGTTTAGTCTATCTTGCACCCCCTGGATAGCAAAAGGGCTAGGGCACGAAGCGAACGCATTCCATTTCCACGAAATCTAGCGCTCCCACCACCGAAAAAGACAGTTTTCGGGGTAAAAAAGGGTTAGGTTTTGACGTTCTGGGGATCAGTCTTTTATTAGAACGTTACTCTGCCAGTCGGAATAGTGAACGCGAGCAAGATCGGGTTGTAGTCCCTTTCGAGCATTTAATAATTATATTCTCAATACGGTCTAAGGCACCCCCGCGGCTCGTCGCGTAAATTCGAGAAGGAATATTCTTGTCAAGTCGAGAATTGATCAATTCAATTATTTTAACTTTCATTATAACTGATCAAAGGATCATTGTAACTTGTAACTTCAATCTTGTACTAGAATATATATGTATATTTGTTAAGTCATCCTCGCTCATTTCAACCAAACCCATCCTCGTGTCCCATAACACATACATATAATACCTGTATAAATCGTATTGGTTAAAAAAAACTCATTCTACATATCCAACGCGAGCTTTAACGTCTTTACTTCGAGATACAGAACTGAACACTGGTCAAAGAATTCATTTCTTCGAAACTGTTAAGGCTATGTGTTCAAGCTTACGTTGCGTCGACGCAGGACAGTGCCGTTTTTGAGAAAGTCAAGTATTTTCAAAGGATGTGCATCTTCTCATGGACTTGGATCCGGCAGAACAATAAGAACTTTTTATCGAAAGATTGCCAGCCAGACCACCTCAACGGCAACTGACGCATCGTAAGCCCACACGCAGTGAAAAGAGGGACCTAGAATTTATGGGTCGGTTTTGCGAACAAGGGACTTTTGTACGACGTCCTGCAGGTCTTGTTCACCGGATGAAATACTTGGCCTGTAGGCGTTGCGCAGACGGGAAACCGCCCCAATTTTCAATTGGACAATCCTAGGTCCCACTTCTCTGCATTTCCCTCCAAGATAAGAGTTGCAAGAAATTTTCTCAGACGATGGAGGGAGCGTTTTTGACTTCGGTGGAAAGCGTTCCTCCATCGGAAAGAACAACTCCAAACACATCGGAGAGAACACCTCGACACCCCGAACTGGACGAAACAGTTCAGAATCAACAAGAACTTTTTGGACATTAACACACAGTCTTACAAACTTTGTCACATTGTAAATAAATAAGTGTTACGTTAGTAAAGCTTGTAGTAAGGCTTTGCCACGCTGGAATTAATAAAAACACTGATATAAACAATTGCCTAAAGTGGCCTAAAACAGTCATTATGAGTTGAGAAGCCCAACGAAGCTCTTGAAAAGCTGAGATTAAATAAATCCAGGCATGGGTCTCCGAGGGTTAAGCAGTGCAGTGAATCTTTCACCTGGTCTATACACCACTACATTCCCAAATCAATTCTCTGTGACTTAATGTACAAGGAGAGCAGTGGTATTATCGTTGACAGGTCGGAAAGCGATTGTCCAAACAAGTTCAACGACCTACAACGAAACTCATTTTCAAACTCAAATTCGTGAAAGTCTTTGTTGTGGCGTAATCAAATAAGACTATTAGGATCTTATTGTTATGGCGGCACCTTAGAAGTTTTATCATATGTAGGTACTCGTATTACGAAATTCCAGACTGAATTTCGGAATTTTAATAATTTTGTAATGACCGCTTATGTTTGCTTCACATTCAATAAGTGTCCTAATACATATTGGAGTACCTATTTAATATTTCACATATAGCCAATAAAAATTCATAAACGAATGAGTGAAACAGAAACAATCCTCTGCTATTTTTTCTCTCGAGCATCGTTCCTCGTGATGGATAAAGAAATCACAGAGAGCTGGAGACACTGCAACGTCACCACGGCGAGGAGAAACGAGGAATTCCCTATAAAAATGCAAGAAGAGGAGCGTTTCCTTCGTGATACGCTTACGTCTTGGAATATTCTTTTCTTATTTCAAATTTGAAACACTTGCACATTGAAGTTTATTTATGCTTGGTGAAGAATTCTTGTATCATGATTGTGGGACCTGTTTGGAGTAGTAAATACAGTCAACCTTCCTATAACACGGTTAATTCGTTCCGCGTTGTATCGAAGACGTGTCAAGCGAAACCATAAACTAATAGAAATTAGGGGAATGCGTTTCGTGTTATATGGATACTGTTTCTCGGAGTGTCGTGCTGTATCGAAATCGCGTTAAGAGAAACTTTTAGAACGAATGAAAACCAGGGGGATTTGTTCCGTGTTACATCGAAACCGGGCTCTCGAAGTACCGTGTTATAAGAGGGTTGACTATAGACGGTGAGTACAAAAAGTTCGCAGACTGATTTTTGTGAAGCTGTATTAGTCACACCATCTATAAAATTATAATGAAACTAAATAAAATATACTTCTCTGAGTTGCCTATAATATTTGTGGTTCACAATATTCATTTGTTCTTTAGTAACGCGTAGTAAAAGATTGTTTGATTTTTATGCATTGTCACGTTTCCAAGTATGGAGCAACGGGCCGCTATTAAGTTCTGTTTCAAAAGTGAAAAAACTGCAATTGAAACATATAAATTGATGCAAAAAGCATACGGGCATGATTGTCTAAGTCGTGCAGCAGTTTTTCTGTGGTTTAGACGTTTCAAAGAAGGTCGTCAGTCCCTTGAAGACGATAAGAGAGAAGGACGTCCTTCGATATCCTGCACCGAGTCGAATGTGGAATCTGTTCGTTTCTTACTGGCGAATGAGCGATGTCTAACAATAAGACTGATAGCTGACGAGTTGAGACGTCATGGATCGACTTTTGAAACGAATTCGACGTGTCCGTCCCGAGCTTTACCGATCGGGTGAATGGTTCCTCCTTCACGACAATGCACCTGCGCATTCGTCGTTCATCGTCACCCAATTTCTGGCTAAAAAAAGTGCGACTCATCACTCATATTTGCCAGATTTGGCACCTGCCGACTTCTTTTTATTCCCCAAGATTAAATTGCACAATGAAAGGGACTCGTGATGAAGATGTGAGGGCAATTCAACACGCCGTGACAGTAGAATTAAATGTGGTAACTTACGAGAAGTTTTCCAAGGCCTTCCAACGACTCTATGAACGTTCTGTTGAGTGTGTGGCAAGAGGAGGGATGTACATGGAACATTAAATAATAAAATCCCTTTAATCTACAAAACTAGATTTTATATTGTACCAGTCTGAGAACTTTTTGAACGCACCGTGTATGTCTTATGACCGCTAAGAACTTAAAAGTAAGATTTCTTGGAGGGGATTGTGCTGTGCTGTTTCAGCTTGTAGGTAGAGTGCCAACATCTCTGTACAGTGATAAAACCTCCAAGCGAAAAGACAATGAGCAAAGAGGCAGCACCGCGAGGAAGATATCAGCCACCGCAGGTAATAATAAAAAAACGGGCATAGGGGAGCAACGAAACGGACAGAATCTCCTCGGAGACAACATACACACAACCATCATGTCACGCCGCAATTCTGCTGGATTTAAAGGTCCCCTATGATGCCCTAACCCGAGGGGATGACAGATGCAACTCAACCTACTCTTTCTGACTTAAAATTTGTATTCCAGGATTCCAGGTCATTCTGGAATAACCGGAAATGAGGAAGCAAATAAACAGGCTCGAATCGAAGCATCGAAATCCTTTTCAAACCCCATATTAGCGTCTCTACCGACACGATGGCAGGTGTGGTCACAGTTTCAATGGCGAAGCAATTCGTTAGACACTGGAACCATATTTAATAAATGAAATTGTGAAGTAGTCTGAAGGACCGCACGTCCGTGGTAACGTCTTAAAAATAAGGGTCTGTAGTAATGGGTTAAGTATGAATTCTTCCTTAGGAATTTTCTTACCAAAACTCCTTTGTAACCGTAGAATCTTTTCTTAAACTAAGTATGTATCGTCAATTATAAGTATTACTTTTCTTCTTTTGTAAAGAAAAATGGCACTTTTAACAACATAAATAACCAGTATCACCTATAATCACATTTCTTTTCCGATAAAAAAAGAGAAAAAAAATCTGCAACGATGTTCCTAAGCTGGGACAGCGAGGGAAGAGCGAGAAGACGAACTCTATGAATGTAAATCGCAGTTTCCCTTGAGAATACAAATTGTAGGGAGGAAAAGGATCAGCCGCACGGTTTACTGGATTAAGGTTTGATCCAGGGACAATTCGTTCTCCAGATGGCGGTCCCGATCCGCTGAGTTATCCAGATCAAGCTTCTTCCTTTCTTTGTCTACCGTGCTAATAGCAATCTGTATTACTGTCAAACAAATACTCCGTAACACACTGCAAACACCATAAATTCATATCTTTGACCAACAATGGACTTTACAGAAGATCGATTCTTCTTCTAAAGTGATAAGAATACCTATTTTTCTTTTTTGTAGCAGAAAATAATCTTTATACGAATGTAAGAAGGATATAAATTTTTCAGATTCATTATTAAAATTCTTAGCTTGTACATGAGAAGTTCACGCTCCTTTTAAAGTAGTATAATAATGTCTAACGTTAGTGTTTGAAACTTCACAGTATGCATCGTAATAATAATAGTAAATTCATAAAGCTAATGAATATACGTATTTAGACTTCAGAAACTAGGATTTTCGCTTACTTTCTCAAACTTCTTACCCTAAAGACACTATGCTACACCAACAAATTTGCCATTTACGCAGACATTTTCTTTTTTTAAATTTGCTGAGAATTGCAAACAACTATAAACTAAAACCTGAACAATCTAAATAGAGTCATATCAACGATTAATTATTATGCTTGTTTCTTTAGTGCAACAAAGTATTCAGAATTATTTGAAAACATCATCTGAATCAACAGTTGCATTCAAATATTTAATTAGAGAAAAGCAGCTACTGTTCTAAATTCCAGATACTTTGATCTTCTTTTATACCCACTTACAATTAGTGGGTCAGTGCTGACTCCATATACCTAGTCCAAGAACGTGACAAATTTTCACATAATTTAGTATTTAAAATGCACAAATAGACTAGAGTAGACACGTAAAAATTACTTTATTTCAATCTACTTAACCTTTTCCCACATAATATCGCAATGCAACAAGAAAAAGATTTCATTTAACATAAAATTTAACTCTAACTTTGATTTAATCTACACCAAAGATCGCCAAATATTAAATATACATAATAGAGGGTATCGCAAAAGTCCCTAACACATTTAAAGATAACTCTTGATATTTTACGAAAATTTACGAAGAAAATAAAAGAAAGAACATCTTTAAGCCATCAAAAAGAAGGTGGCCCTTTAAATGACATTATTTTCGTTCATCATATTTTTGGTAATTGTGTCATATGTTACGTACGCACCTTAGCTGACACGGTAGCGTGGAGTGTTTAGTCTATCTTGCACCCCCTGGATAGCAAAAGGGCTAGGGCACGAAGCGAACGCATTCCATTTCCACGAAATCTAGCGCTCCCACCACCGAAAAAGACAGTTTTCGGGGTAAAAAAGGGTTAGGTTTTGACGTTCTGGGGATCAGTCTTTTATTAGAACGTTACTCTGCCAGTCGGAATAGTGAACGCGAGCAAGATCGGGTTGTAGTCCCTTTCGAGCATTTAATAATTATATTCTCAATACGGTCTAAGGCACCCCCGCGGCTCGTCGCGTAAATTCGAGAAGGAATATTCTTGTCAAGTCGAGAATTGATCAATTCAATTATTTTAACTTTCATTATAACTGATCAAAGGATCATTGTAACTTGTAACTTCAATCTTGTACTAGAATATATATGTATATTTGTTAAGTCATCCTCGCTCATTTCAACCAAACCCATCCTCGTGTCCCATAACACATACATATAATACCTGTATAAATCGTATTGGTTAAAAAAAACTCATTCTACATATCCAACGCGAGCTTTAACGTCTTTACTTCGAGATACAGAACTGAACACTGGTCAAAGAATTCATTTCTTCGAAACTGTTAAGGCTATGTGTTCAAGCTTACGTTGCGTCGACGCAGGACAGTGCCGTTTTTGAGAAAGTCAAGTATTTTCAAAGGATGTGCATCTTCTCATGGACTTGGATCCGGCAGAACAATAAGAACTTTTTATCGAAAGATTGCCAGCCAGACCACCTCAACGGCAACTGACGCATCGTAAGCCCACACGCAGTGAAAAGAGGGACCTAGAATTTATGGGTCGGTTTTGCGAACAAGGGACTTTTGTACGACGTCCTGCAGGTCTTGTTCACCGGATGAAATACTTGGCCTGTAGGCGTTGCGCAGACGGGAAACCGCCCCAATTTTCAATTGGACAATCCTAGGTCCCACTTCTCTGCATTTCCCTCCAAGATAAGAGTTGCAAGAAATTTTCTCAGACGATGGAGGGAGCGTTTTTGACTTCGGTGGAAAGCGTTCCTCCATCGGAAAGAACAACTCCAAACACATCGGAGAGAACACCTCGACACCCCGAACTGGACGAAACAGTTCAGAATCAACAAGAACTTTTTGGACATTAACACACAGTCTTACAAACTTTGTCACATTGTAAATAAATAAGTGTTACGTTAGTAAAGCTTGTAGTAAGGCTTTGCCACGCTGGAATTAATAAAAACACTGATATAAACAATTGCCTAAAGTGGCCTAAAACAGTCATTATGAGTTGAGAAGCCCAACGAAGCTCTTGAAAAGCTGAGATTAAATAAATCCAGGCATGGGTCTCCGAGGGTTAAGCAGTGCAGTGAATCTTTCACCTGGTCTATACACCACTACATTCCCAAATCAATTCTCTGTGACTTAATGTACAAGGAGAGCAGTGGTATTATCGTTGACAGGTCGGAAAGCGATTGTCCAAACAAGTTCAACGACCTACAACGAAACTCATTTTCAAACTCAAATTCGTGAAAGTCTTTGTTGTGGCGTAATCAAATAAGACTATTAGGATCTTATTGTTATGGCGGCACCTTAGAAGTTTTATCATATGTAGGTACTCGTATTACGAAATTCCAGACTGAATTTCGGAACTTTAATAATTTTGTAATGACCGCTTATGTTTGCTTCACATTCAATAAGTGTCCTAATACATATTGGAGTACCTATTTAATATTTCACACATAGCCAATAAAAATTCATAAACGAATGAGTGAAACAGAAACAATCCTCTGCTATTTTTTCTCTCGAGCATCGTTCCTCGTGATGGATAAAGAAATCACAGAGAGCTGGAGACACTGCAACGTCACCACGGCGAGGAGAAACGAGGAATTCCCTATAAAAATGCAAGAAGAGGAGCGTTTCCTTCGTGAGGAGGACTCTAATTTCGTTGCACGGTTGGACGGTTCGAAATGAAATTTCGCACGCAACCGAAGCGGACGACCAGACGTCCGCCCCGCGGAAACAGGGCCGCGCTTTTTACGAGGGAACAAAGTTTTCTGGCCGGGTAAAGAGAGCACTCTTTACGCTCGTATTTACGGGCAGGCCGTCGTAAATCCGCACCAACGCCGAGCATCCGGCCTGATTAACCCTTTGGAAGCTGAGAGACATGTAATTATCCGAAGACTTAGCCGACGGGATAGCAGGATCGTTAATTCGAAACTTGCGAGTCTATACATTCGAGAGGCATACTCGATTCCTCGTTTCAGATTATACGCGCTTTCAACTTTCTGTCCGCGAGTGAATCTCAATTTTGTCTAAAAGATTTTTTCAGATGTGTAATAGAAATCCTTTTGATCTATCTTGTTTTTTGTTTAACTTTTGATACGCTTACGTCTTGGAATATTCTTTTCTTATTTCAAATTTGAAACACTTGCACATTGAAGTTTATTTATGCTTGGTGAAGAATTCTTGTATCATGATTGTGGGACCTGTTTGGAGTAGTAAATACAGTCAACCTTCCTATAACACGGTTAATTCGTTCCGCGTTGTATCGAAGACGTGTCAAGCGAAACCATAAACTAATAGAAATTAGGGGAATGCGTTTCGTGTTATATGGATACTGTTTCTCGGAGTGTCGTGCTGTATCGAAATCGCGTTAAGAGAAACTTTTAGAACGAATGAAAACCAGGGGGATTTGTTCCGTGTTACATCGAAACCGGGCTCTCGAAGTACCGTGTTATAAGAGGGTTGACTATAGACGGTGAGTACAAAAAGTTCGCAGACTGATTTTTGTGAAGCTGTATTAGTCACACCATCTATAAAATTATAATGAAACTAAATAAAATATACTTCTCTGAGTTGCCTATAATATTTGTGGTTCACAATATTCATTTGTTCTTTAGTAACGCGTAGTAAAAGATTGTTTGATTTTTATGTATTGTCACGTTTCCAAGTATGGAGCAACGGGCCGCTATTAAGTTCTGTTTCAAAAGTGAAAAAACTGCAATTGAAACATATAAATTGATGCAAAAGGCATACGGGCATGATTGTCTAAGTCGTGCAGCAGTTTTTCTGTGGTTTAGACGTTTCAAAGAAGGTCGTCAGTCCCTTGAAGACGATAAGAGAGAAGGACGTCCTTCGATATCCTGCACCGAGTCGAATGTGGAATCTGTTCGTTTCTTACTGGCGAATGAGCGATGTCTAACAATAAGACTGATAGCTGACGAGTTGAGACGTCATGGATCGACTTTTGAAACGAATTCGACGTGTCCGTCCCGAGCTTTACCGATCGGGTGAATGGTTCCTCCTTCACGACAATGCACCTGCGCATTCGTCGTTCATCGTCACCCAATTTCTGGCTAAAAAAAGTGCGACTCATCACTCATATTTGCCAGATTTGGCACCTGCCGACTTCTTTTTATTCCCCAAGATTAAATTGCACAATGAAAGGGACTCGTGATGAAGATGTGAGGGCAATTCAACACGCCGTGACAGTAGAATTAAATGTGGTAACTTACGAGAAGTTTTCCAAGGCCTTCCAACGACTCTATGAACGTTCTGTTGAGTGTGTGGCAAGAGGAGGGATGTACATGGAACATTAAATAATAAAATCCCTTTAATCTACAAAACTAGATTTTATATTGTACCAGTCTGAGAACTTTTTGAACGCACCGTGTATGTATATATAATCTATATAGTGGCTTGGAAACGTGAAAATGATTTTAAGTGAATCTTGTTGTAATGTTAGGAAATATTGATAATTCTCTTTCTATTGTTTAATACAATATTGAATGATTTTTATAAGGAACAGAAACAAACTGAATGTTTGAATTAATGATGTTCAGAGTGAATGTAGCGTTAACTTGCAACTCAGTAGAAAAGTTAACTCAGTAGATTAGAGAGTATATGAAGGTACAATACACCTTTGATGAATTTCAAAATATTAGCGGTGACACTTGATCTTTAATAAAAGAATAATTTCTGAGATTTATAAATGGAAATGATCAGGCAATTGAAGTTCATTAGAAGAAATGGAAAGTGATCTCAATTTGTCGTGTCCTCAACACGAACCACGCGACCGATCACCCCCACCGTTGACTTGCATCGCTTCTATCTACCTGCCAATAAGGGTTCGCGAAAGAGGCCTTTTTCTAGGAAAGGCGTTGATTGGCCCTTTTTCCGAATTAGCAGCTACAAAAGTGTGACCATTATCACCCATCCGCCGTATTCGCCAGATTTGGCATCTGCATACTTCTTTCTATTCCGCAAGATTAAATTGCCAATGAAAGGGACTCTATCCATCGTGATATCTTCCAACCGAGAAATAAGATCACGGTAACAAACACAATTGATTCAAATTTAAAAGTTAATTCTGATGCCAAGAAAAAAGCAATGTAATTTCCTAGAATAATAGCATAAAACTTCCAAACTTGAATTAAGAATTGTACTTTGTGGAAGATGAAAAATTAATTTAAAAATTGAAACATTTCATTTAGTACAGATCAGAGTTGTTATATCAATCAATCAAGTACCACTATTTCTCAGAAATCTACAACAGTTTGTAATTGTAATCAATAGCCGAGAAACTGGTTTGGCTATTCTGTTGTAAACTAACTAGCCAAGAAGTTCATTTCCTTTCGTAAAGTTCACTGTGATACATACTTCTTTGAGATTAATTTATTCTAATTTCGAGTGTTTCAGTTTTATGGTTTTAAATACCAGATTTTTAAATATTGTGAACAGCACCGCAATTTACAACGATCTCAAGCCACTTCGTCCAAGAATATTACAAATTACAACACAACAAACCAAAGAACAAAAGACACCCTCCAAGAAACTCTTCCAAACTGTACTCTTTCCAATCCTCTCACCAGGGACGAGACACGATTATCGCTAGTCGAAGGAGTGGCCGCCGCGTTTCAGCCGGAAATCTCATTAACCGACATAACAGGATACATGACGATTCCGGAACGGTGGCTGACGGGAGACAAGGAGCAGTATCGTCTAAGGCCCCTTTCCCGGGACCGATCCGCTTCTCGCCGTATATTTCCGCGAGCGGATCGTACAGAGCTCTCGCAGAGAGGCAGAACCGACTGATGCGTTGGGTGTACCTTCGATTAATCGGTGGAAATGCCGCGAGGCCGAGATGCACCGCGCGTGTTCGACCCGGCCGACACCTGTATTACCTGCACAAAGCAGCCATGCCGCCAGGTATCGACGTGTGCACATCGTCGTCTGCCAACCAGCCCCTCCACCCACACCCCCACACTAGCTAGTCTACTGCTTAACAATGCGTGCATAGCGCAGCCTGTTCCCTGAGCTGTTTACAGCGCGGCGAGTAAAGGTCCACCGCCGTTTAATCCTCGTGGATTATACCGTGGCTCTGTTTGACCGTCGTCGGAGATGATTCTGTTTGCAGAGATTTTCGTCTGATTTAAGATGTACAGTTGGGGGCCAACTGGAGGAAGTACGAATAGGGGAAAAATGTTTGAGTGGATAGAGTGGGTAGAGAGGGATAGATGGGAAATAGAAGGTGAGGATTGGGTGATGGATTGAGTGGAACTCTCTTCGAGAGGTTGTGCACGGAAAGTGGAAATTTTTTGGGAAAGAAATTGGAGAATCGGTTCAGAGTGTGTTTTTGTAATATCGGCTTTGGAGAATTGTATTTAATTTATTGTACGGAACAAGTAAAGCGAATAGATGTCAAATTAGTTTTGAAAAAATAACGGTTGGAAATTATAGGACTCAACCTTCTAAAAACTGGAATATGTCATTCGTCCGAAAAATTCAGTATCAACTAGAAAGATGGCATCAAATTTCGCCACAAGCATCTCTGAAAATGGATATACTAAATAGTGTTTTATTTTTTAAGTTTTTTTGAACGCATGTAAATAAAATAACTGGGTTATTTTAATATAAGGTTACGTTAGGTTAGGTAACAAAAAATTATAAAGAGAAAGTTATTTATACCCACTTTCAGAGCTGCTTATGACGAATTTTAATGCCATTTTTCTGACGAGTGACATTCGTTTGACTTTGATAAGTTAACTTATCACGGAAATTTAATAATTATTACATGGGTAGCATTGAGAATTTCTCTATTTAAATAGGTCTCTTTTTGGCTCTGTTAACAACATCTTATTTTATCTCGCTCTTGGCCTCAAAGCTAGGGAAGTGGTATGAATAATAGTCACACACTTGGCAGAAAGATAGGTCGAGAAACTAGAGCACAATGGTCTTCGTTCTAAAGGGTAGAATCTATTGTATGCATTTTTACAGAATAAGTAAACCATTTTCATAAATTGGCCAAGAATTAAAAATTCAATTTCTGTATTAATTTGTAGATTTATCTTTATTAAAACCTTTTCCATTTCGTTTTGCGAATCCTGTTAATTAGTTATATTAATACATTGAGAATCGATGAAATAGACTTACGTATAATTTTTCATCGTATCATTCACAATGAATGATATCGTATGAACTAAGCAGCGAAAGAGTTGAAACTTAATCGACGATGGCGATACGCGTAAATTAATTAATTTATTTTCAATATGCAAATTAAAAATTAAGACTTTTATAATAATTCATGTAAAGCACATGTATAAAGTTTTACAATGTAGAGATACATTTTGTATGAGAATTATTTGTTAGCATGTAGCATCATAGATAGTCAAAATCCAATCAGCGGTGAACGTGTCAGGGCTCATATAGACTGAGGTACATCGATGGAAACACTGTATCCCGACAGTTAAAAGATTAAAAAGGAATAAAAGAGAAAAATGTTCCGCCATTTATAAGAGACTGAAATACAAGACCTTCTGCTTATAAAGCGATCGCCTTAGTCACTAATCCGCTGCAGGTTCTTGAATACTACCTAAACCTCCAAGATTTTGTATAACCAGTTTTAATTGTTTATAAAAAATGTGCATTGAAATGAAATGTTTTAGAGAATGTTATCTTGCGACTTCTAGATTCACCCCTCCAAATTTTGTCAAAATCCCCGGAGGACCAACTGCAGGTAGTTATGGGTCCTAAAATATGCACTTCGAATCGCTTGGAACATGTACCTACATATGTACTACTTACATGTGATGAAAACTTCGAATCACTTCGATTATGATTCGATACTTGAAACTCTTGAAAGTTTTGATAAGTCTTGAATCTTAGGTCTTGATAGGCCTTGAGTCTTTAAAGTTTCGATACGTCTTGAAAGTCTTGATAGGTTTAATAGGTTTATTAAAGATATTGAATACTCGCCAAGTTTTCAAGGCGTATCAAAACCTTCAAGACCTGTCAAGACTCAAGATTCAAAACTTATTAAGACTTTCAAGAGTTTGAGGTATCGAATTAAGTTCGAAGTGAGTCGAATTTTCACAGTATTGAAATACTTTGAATCGCTTCAAAATTAAGATTTAAACGTCCATTACTCGTTGGAAGGTTTCCTTGTGCGCATACCACTTGAGTTCAAGTTACGACGCAACGAATTCTCCTTTTACAAAACGAAACTAAGTTTACTGATACACTTGCAGGTCGAGCTGGCACGGATTACCCAGTGCTGGGCAAGGTGCCCTATACGAATTTCTACTGCGACGACCAGCCGTATCCGGGCTTCTTCGCCGACGTGGAGACGAGATGCCAGGCGTGGCATTACTGCGACATAGACGGCCGTCAGGCGACGTTTCTCTGCCCAAACGGTACACAATTCAGCCAAGCGGTGTTCGTCTGCGACTGGTGGTTCAACGTCAGATGTGAGCTCAGTCCTAAGCTGTACGCGATCAACAGCCGACTTTATGGCAGGCCCACTGAAAGTCCAACCAGACCCCATCGCCTCATCACCAAGGAACTACTCGAAAATATCTTCGTCAGACGGAAATGAACGGAGAGGAACGAGTTCTTGTTTGCTCTCACAATTTACCGGCGAATGGAAAAGAAAAGGCTGTTCTCTGGTTAGTTCGAAGTAGTTGTGATTAATGGATTCTGGTGTGTTTTTTGGAGAAAAGGAAATACGCTCGTTCGATTGTTTGATCGTGTTTTTAATTATTAAAAGTGGACATTGGGACACGTTTGTTTCCTTTGGAAGAAGTCAACGTTGCTTTGTGATTGAAATAAGATTGGAAAGTGAGAAGATTCGAGCAAAGTGCCACTAAGTTTGCTTTGTAGTGTAAATTGTTCGATAGGCATGGACGAATAATTTGTTTATAGAAGTGGAGTAACAGTAGGTGTTGATGAATATTGAGGGACAATAAGTTTATTGAAAAGTAGCATGTGACTCGTTTAACGCCGTGATTAGGATGTATTTGAATGTTCGATTAACGGTTCAAGTGCCACGAATTTTCTAACTGGAGAAGACACTGAAGTGTCTATATCACAGGAGGGCAGTTTGCAAGTACTTGTTTGCATTATGTAAATATACTATATACTAGGATATTATTAGTAATGTATAATCTATATAGTATTTAGTATATTAAAGAAAAAAGATGTTTAACTTCGGGTTAGTCTGATGGGTTCTGATAAATCCAATGCCATAACATTCATTCTATCATTTTTATAATTATAAAAATAACACATTAAATCAATTTATCTCACCTTATCAACTTTAAATTCCCCTTATCCTCAGATCCACCAATGGGATTTCAATTATCTGAGCCTTTGAAATAATACAAACGAAAAGTAATATTCTGAATTCTCCAAATGTCATAAAAATTCATCGGACTAACGTAGGGATAATAAAATAAATAAACATAGAATGACGTATCTACACCTAATATTTCATAAATAGTACGAAAAAAAAAGAAAGTAATAAAATTACGTCACTCTAGCAACTAAGTTAATCAAATGGCTCCTTAAAAGCTATTCTGCAGAAGTAAGTTAGAACTTAAAAGTGACACTGTTTAAAAATAAGATATTCGGACATGGGCATAGTGTAAATGTGAAACACGCGTAGTAGTCGATTGGTAAATATGTCCTACTTTAAAGATCTGTTTGGTAGGACAAATTAATAATTTTTACCTAACATATTGTGTCCAAAAATAGGAATGATCCTTTGGATGAAGTGCTCGCTAATTTCGTACATGTGTATTCCTTATAGACATAATTTATTACTCAGGAAGAGATCTCGAGAAATTCAAAATATATGAATGTTATTTTTAATTTCAAAAGACACTCATTATGGAAAATTCATTCCCTTCGAATATTCACATATACCCTTAGCTATTAGACAAAAAATCTATAAATATCTGTAAAAATGATCCCTTTCTGTCAATACTTACATAAACTACGATTTCTAAAATTGGAACCTTTATACTGACATCACAATTAATCACGTTGGGCCAGACTTTATAACATAAGGAGGAACGAAAAGAAACCGATAAAATTCTACGATCTTTTTACGAATGATCACTATCGACTTCTATATAAACTATATCGTTGAAATTAATCCTCAACTATACAGACGTCAGTCTTTAAGATTATTTGACAACTTTATTTATTAAATCACTGCGTTATCCAAATAAATCTAATATAATATTATTTAAGAATACACATTTGACTGTTAAGGATTTGTATAATATTTAAAAGATTAGGAATTTGTGTTATAGAAATATTGTACCACCTACCGTTAATTGAAGATACTCAAACACAAATTACAGTTCTGTCTGTACTTAGTTAAGGGTTAATTACATTACACCAGATTCGAGTACAGAATGAACCATTCTAGCTGAGACATAAAACGACATGAAACGTAAAAACAACTTCCATTCCATAGAAAGGAAAAGAAGAAAAGCTTGATAAGCAACGCTGTGCCAGTAAAATCGAAACATTCGCATCATTATCGAAACTAGTCGCATTAAACGAAATTTGAGCACAAAATGGACCATTCGAGCTAAGATAAAGTAAAAGCAACTTCCGTACCATAAAAAGGAAAGGAAGAAAAACTCGATGAGCACCGCTGTGCTAGTAAAAGCGAAGAGTCTGGAGAAGGACATTCGTCCGTCGCGATCTTCCTTCCCTTCGACTAACTCGACGCGGAAGAAGACGCGCTACACCCTCGGCGCGGTTCTTAATCGTTGATGAGATCGCATTCGGGACGAAGAGGAACGTCTCCCCTCTGCTCCTCATCTCCGCTGAAAATAAAGAGCTAGTCGATCTTTACGGCGGAAGTAGTTGAGCTTCCCCGCCAGGTAATACGCGCCGCGAGCGCACCTGTGCGAGAATCAACGAAGTGTGCTGATCGATCGGCGAATCGAGACGCTGCGGGATGGCTCGTATCGTAAACAGGCAGATATACAGGATGTTCCTTAACACGTGGGTAAACTTCAATGGTAGATAGGAGACAGAGATATTAGGTTGTTGCATATGAAATGGCGACGGTGACCATATGCTGGCAAATTCCGTCTTGTTTTTATGAATTAGAATCATGTCAACTGCGAAAACGTTCTTCTCCTCACAAACTTTCCTCCACGTTACACCAGAACCTTCACTGTTACAAAAACCAACGAACCAAAAACTCAAAACCAGCGAATGAAATCCATCGAGATTCCATAAAGAACCTCGAACCATTCCGAGCAGCTATCCAAGCATCGAACTCCGATGCGATGAACACCGAATCCATCGTGATTATTCGCTTAAATAACGAGCACGCGAGACCAGGCGCGCGCATACATCCATTCAATCAGCTTATGTCTTACAATCGCGCGCGGCTATTGCGTAATTGCTTCGCGTTCGCCCGAAGGCCTGACGCTTCGCTTAGCAACGAACCAATTGACGATCGGTCATACGTGCAACAATTGCGATTACACGTGGAACGATCGCGATTATACACGCAATAATGGAGCAGGGAAACTGTTGTGCCATGGCAAACAACTCGACGCGCTATGCGCCATCGCAAAAAAGCTATTGAACATGGAAACGGAGGCTGCGAAATGAACATAGAGAGGAAGCTTTTGAGTTTCGTTTCCCTGGTCCTCTATCCGCTAATTCTCGATAATCTGGTAGGAAATAATTTGAACAGAAAGGAAAAATGGTCTTTGGCGTAGTACGATTGTTTCTCGTTGGGAGTTGGAAAAGATTATTTAACACGGTAACAATTTTGAATCTGGTTCTGATAAATAGGATAAAGTAGAGCGAAGAATCAAGTTGGAGATGATCAGAAAGTAGATTTGTTTATTTCGTGTTCAAAATGGAATAGCGTAGAGTTTCACTATTTCATTCTTTATACAGGATGTCTCGGAACTGATAATGCAACACGAAAAGTGTCGAATCTAGATGAAAAGTATAAGTAGAAAATATAGAGTAACATTTTTTCATATGAAGCTTCGTTTCCGAATAAATCAAACGATACACTTTGTTTTCCCTGTACAATATTTCTCTTGTTGCACGAAAATCATTATTGCATCTGAATAAATCGATCTTGCCAATGGCGCAAAAGGTAAATTTCTTAGTGATTTCTCGTTCGTCTTTCACCTAAAATTGTGCGACAGAAGTTAGGAAGGCATGCAGCAATCATTCTTCAGTTGTCTATACTCGTTACAATTCAATTGATATTGCAATTTCGATGAAGAAACAACCGAAAGTAAGAGACGAAAAACAAAAAAAAATGAAATGCAGTTAAGAGACTAAAGGTTAATTTTCAGCGTTTGTCAGTCAATCGTCGATCCTCGATTTCGATTCGTCCCATTGTCAATGCACTCGATTACAACAGGTCAGAGACACATGTAGCGGTCAACACATGCACGAGAGGGAGAGGGAGAGAGAGAGAACGCAAGGTAACGTTGTTCATGCGGCAGCACGGCCAAAAGTCAACGCTTTCAAGAATCGATATCCGCTAATAGAATTGTGCACGCACCGCGAACCGAACGAAATACGACAACGGCAGCTTTGCCGGCAATTAGTAATGACGTGTCGTTCGATATATTGTGTGTACGGCCTGTCGCCTGAAAGCGATCGTCGCGCGACCAATTTCTCGTTTCACCGACTCCTTCGTTCGGAGAGCACGCTTGTTCATTCTCGTGCCAGTTCATTGTAATACATATTTTTCTCTTCACATGACATTGTACAATTTACCGTGAAAGCTTAACTTTTACATCGTCTGATAAAACGGAATCTATCTTTCTACATTTTCATTCAATACTTATAAAAGATTAGTATTCGATGACACATTCTCCACTTTAAATATTTCTCTTTACTCGAATATTTTCTCTTCACCGTCCCTATTGCCTTCAGAAGAATAATGTTGATCTATAAATGAATTCTTCTGATAATACATACATACATATCGCGATCCGTTGTCTTCAACAGAAGACAGAGGTCTCGAGTAAAAATTGGAGACTTAGTATAATTGCACTGCACGCGTAGCAAAGTTCAAAATCTTGCAGTTTCATTATCTTGCAACAATATTTTTTAAGGATACAGAAGTGTTAGTAAACCAGTGTAAGAAGTTTATTGAAATACAGGGAGATTATGTAGGAAGATAGGAAAAATTTCTTTCATCCTGTGGAAATCTTACCAGGTGTAAGTACGTATATTGTATAGGCAAACAATGAAATTTTAATTTTATTGCCTCATATAACTGACAAAGTATTTGTTAAGGCGTATCCTGTAGCCGGATTTATGGCGGCGAGTCAAGTGGTTGCCGTCGCAGGCAAATATCGTTTTTTCAAAACACCACTAGTGTTTATTGCGTTGCCTGCGACACTTAGTCCCTAGGAAGGGAAAAATAGAAAAGTGGCCCACGACTTTTGCCAACGTCGATGGGCCACTTGACTTTAACAAAGCCTAGAAAAGCGGAGATTCCACAGGATTCCCACGCATCCGTCCACCGAACACTTTCTCCGGTCGTTGTTCACCCTATCCTAAGATAACGCGCTAAGGGCGAAATGGAGGGAGGTTGCGATGCACCGGAGTAAACTGACTGGTGATTTAGAAAAGGAAAAATCACCAATCAGGGTGTTTTTAGGAAAATAAGAGTCTTCGTCGAGGAAAATCGCAGAGACTCCATCAGGAACACTTGGCCACTCGCAAGAGAAACACCTCTCACTTCGCAGTAGAATTTATGTCTTGAATTAGTTGTAGAAAATAGAACATAAAATAAAAACTTTGTGTTTCAATCAAGGAACTGGTCCTTCGAAGCCTTAGAACATTAGTCGGCACACACGTACAAAAACCGGCAAAGCTTGAACGATCGAAAGATCAACCGCAAGCCCTAACAGTATTTATTTAATAAGATTGTGTCAATTGCTACGTCTATTTAGTCTAACTTATGCCTGGTATCATCAAACCGATCTTTCCTCAGATCTACAGAAATGTGATCTTCATCACATATCGATTAAAATTGCTAATGGGGATCGTTTACTCTATGAACTCTTTTATTTAACAATCTCATGTTGTCACCATCTGTTTTCCCATAACAAAATCAGATCGAACCAACCAAACACCCTACCATCTCATAAAACATCAACAGAGAACAGAAAGTTTTATTAGTCTGGAAATTTTTCTGCGCGATAGGAACATGGAAACGAATATGATATTCAAGGCCAGATGGCTCTACGTACAACACATTATGACGTTATTACTTAAATGCAATTTATCTTTCGATAAAATCGGGGCATTATCGAAACGAGTGCTAAGAGTACATATTTATCCGTTCCTTTTTTTCTGAACAAAGTACAGCTTTTAAAGCGAGTAAACGTAATTTATAATTTATATAATTATGAATGATATGAACAGACAGAAAAAAGTATTTTCTTTTTTTGTCGTATAACATCCAATAAAAAATATTGCCTGTGTACATAATATAAATACATGTATTGTAGCCTAACTGATAAATAGCTATGTAACAAGAACTGTGTGTATACCGTGCTATATTGTTAAGCAGCGAATAAATTATCGTGATTGTAAAGAAGTAACCTGTTGAGTAATATAAGCAGGTTAAGAATTCTGGAAATAAACTGTATGCGTGAGAAAAAGTGTGTTCTTTTTTTATATCTATAAGACAATTTAATCGTAATTTACATTATATTTGTTCCAGGAAATTTTAATCAGAAATGTACATAACGTGATTTACGAAATTTAAAGCAGAAAAGAATTGGATTTTAAAACTAATTATTATTTAGTATACATATAGATGATTCTATTATAACTTCAAAGAAAGATTCAAACGAAATCTGTCGATTCATTAAAAACTTTCAAATATATTCGAGTAAGTTTAGAATTTGCACACTTCCATTTTTAATCTTGACATATCTTAATTTCTTCCACTGTTCCTTACCTACGGCACCCCATCTTCTAAATTCCGAGCTTCTGCTTTCAATACTCTTTGTAGAATTACACAACAATAAGTAACAGAAATTGTTTTTATTTCGAAACTCTTGAACATGAATACCGTTTGAAATGAAGACTCAACAAAATCAACTATTCCACGTTGACTAATTGGTTCTAACTTACACACATTTGAATGTGGTGTATACTCAAAACATATGTGTGCAAGAGTGTTAGGAAAAAAGGTCGCGACGAGTAACGAGTGACACGAATTGCAAGACACGTTCTACCGAATTGGATAAACCTGATTAAGATGCGTGTCCTTATTCTCCACACATGGATGGAAAACTTTCATGTAAACGATATGTAATCAACTCATCCGGCTCTCCTATTTCATTTCGTGGCGTAGGTCAGCGTTGAG
This sequence comes from Habropoda laboriosa, assembly GCF_001263275.1. NCBI lineage: Eukaryota > Metazoa > Arthropoda > Insecta > Hymenoptera > Apidae > Habropoda > Habropoda laboriosa. The sequence continues at coordinate 388,547 of NW_017100544.1, forward strand.
TCCGTACAGAGCTCGCTTTGAACGTGTTTCGAATGATCTTTCGTCATTAGTTCAATAACAAATTGCCCTTTTTTCAATTATACTTTATATTCATATTAGGTATGCGTTTAATTGCACTTCCTGCCGAGTTGCGGAAACAAGAGTTTTTTTATCGAATTAAGTACGTTGAAAAATTTAGAAATTATCTTTCTTTTCTTACTACGTAATGATGTGAATAATTTTTTGTTGAATATTCTCTTTAACTATATAATATAATACAATATATTATTTTTTTATT
>NW_017100544.1:388885-389183 GCF_001263275.1 Habropoda laboriosa
AAATTCAAATATTAATTTTATAATAACTGTTACATTTTAATTCAAGGAAAAACTTATCAATTCAAATGTACCAAACATCCTTTGTTTATTAACGATTTTAATTAAAACTGCAACGTATTGTAGGCATTTTTAAGAGTTTTAGCGGCCAACACGGGGCTGCGCAAGGGGTGCGAGATTTGCGTGGAAAGACCGATGGCAGGTTTATAGTGCAGACGTGACTTTTGGCTATTTTTGAGAACAACAGAAAAGTTCGCATTAAGGGGTCTTTCCATGTTGTTTTCATTCCATAAAAATCTGT
>NW_017100544.1:389264-420760 GCF_001263275.1 Habropoda laboriosa
GGCGCGGGCACTCTCACGTTCCATACTCGGCTGACTCCCGAAAGCGTGACAATTTTTGGAAAAGTCCAAGCAGAGTGAAAATAAAAAATGTAGCTCATGAGCTACGTCATGTCGTGTCGGATAGAAGTCTTGTTGCGTCCGGTCTTGTATGTGTAAGACGCATAAATTCGTACCGTATTTCTGTATACACCTATATTATAATTGTATCGTTTACTTCCGTATCTCGTGATACAGCCATTTACGAACAGTCAATTCAATCTTCCCTTTTCCATCCTACAGCATAAATTGAATTTCGTTCCTTGCTCAAAATGCTCGATATTTCGTACACTTTTAATAAAACGAAAGAATAAAAGAAGGATAACTGCTCAATCTAGTAGAAACCTTATCCCTAAAATATAATTTTAATATTGAAATAATCTACAGTTAACTATATATTACTGCTTATTAAAAATCCAGAATTGTTTATACCAATTTTTTCAAGCAATTCTGTCAGACGACTATCACGTCGAAATTCGTGTTTAATATAATGGAACGATGGACCTTACGCGAAATTAAAGTAAATTAGTTTCAAAAGTTCCCGATGGAATGTATCTTTAATGAGAGAGAAAAAGATGGAAGGGGAGGATGGCCGCCCTTTAGTAGTCATTCGCTAATGAGGAACGGTTAACGAAGAAAATTGCTGAATAATTAAAAGTTGCTTTTGTTGAAAATTGCGCGATTCTCCAGTCGGCACGCGTCGCCCTGAAAAAAATAACGAACTTTCACTGAACCTGTGAAATCAGTCTTCCACGAATTTCCCCTTCGATCGTACTTCGATTTCAAAGGGAAAAAAAAAGTGAACCGTTTAATCGATCGGGAGGAACGAACGAAAGAAAGAAAAAAAATAATAGAAAACTAAAAAAGAAGTTGGAGAACGTAGGGAACGAGTAAATAAAGTTCGAGCCGGTGCTTTTAATTGTCTTTAATTCAAAGGACGCACCGCTAACTGGAGGCTGCGAAATTAATAATAAAATATTCCGTCGGTGTATAATTTCCAGCGGCTCAAGTGATGCAATTTGTTCTAAAATTCTTTCAGCCTGAGCGATGTAATTATCCGTCGGCGTGATTAACTTCGTGACCCGCTATATCAAAACATAGTATCAAGGTAACTTTTTTCAGCTGCAAAATCGTTGAACAGGTGGGAAATTAAAAAAAAAAAGAGTTTGGCGTTTCAGCGTGTTTGGGTTTGAATGTGTGCACGCGATCGCGAGTTTGCGGTTGGAGGACGTGTAAAATGGAGCTGGTCGTTGTGAAAACGGAAACACGCCAACGAAAGTGAACTTTTTTCCCTTCGGTTTTAGTTATTTTTTTTAAACAGTTGAGTTTAGCGATACCTGATTTTTAATCGTATTTAACGTTTCTTGGATTATTCAAAAAACCAAACTGTGCAGAGATTTCAATTACAATATTTCCTGGGATAAAGGATCAATACTACGTTAGAAAGTTTAAGGCTCAAGTAAAAGCTGTCGTTTATAAATATTAAAACAACCGTCATTTTGGTACAGAAAATATTATATTGTAACAACCAGCAACGAAGACGGCGACAAAAATTTCCATTCCGCGAGAGGAAGTGAGAGGGACGACTCTCTATCCTCGTCGTCAATCAAATAATCGCGAAGCGATAGAAGCTTCTAGAAGAAACTAGCTTGTGATCCGCGGTAGACTCGCGATTTTACGCGGGAGACTCGCGGTTTCGCGCGGGAAGCCACTTAGAGACGCGTCTTGTTGATAAGCCGCGCTTCATTAGCAACGGTCAAATATAAATACCACGGCCGCTGTACTCTGCTGGGAGAGAACGAAGTATTATCATCGGTCGCCCTTCAGAGTGGGAGAGTACGAAGCCTAACTTTCGGTCGCTCTTACAGCACAGGAGAGTACGGGGATTGACACCTGGGTCACTCTCTGGAGAAGAGAACGGCTGGACTATCCGCCGGTCGCCTCTGAGAGAGGAGAGTACAGGGAGGTTACCCGGACGCCTGAGGAAGCTCGGAGAGGATTGCTTAGTACTTCTGTTGGTATGGAGAGAACGGCTGGACTATCCGCCGGTCGCCTACCAGGAGAAGTGCGGGTGGACTCTCCGATCATACGCGTATCGCTTAAATATTGTGATAGGAGAGTACGAGAGTTATACCTGGGTTGCTCCTGGGATGGAAAGAACGGCTGGACTATCCGCCGGATGCCTTCCAGGGAGTAGAGTACAGGAGGCTCATCGGACGCCTTCCCACAATAATTGTCATCAATCACTTCTCGCGTATTACATAATATTGTGATAGCAGAGTACGGGAGCTATACCTGGGTCGCTCCTGGAATGGAAAGAAAGGCTGGACTATCCGCCGGACGCCTTCCAGGGAGTAGAGTACAGGAGGCTCACCGGACGCCTTCCCACAGTAATTGTTATAAGTCGTTTTATCCGTTTCGTTAATATTGTAACGGGAGAGTACGGCTGCTTAAAGCCGGACGCCCGAAAGCAAAAGCAACAGCTCGAACACTGCATTGATTTGTTCGAAATTATTCTGTACCAAACATTTAACATGTATCGACGAAAGATAAATAAACTTTTGTGTGTTTTCCCCAGATACTAAAGAATATCCTTGCATTCCAAAAATCCTACTACAATATGAATTAAATTACATTTCTTTGACCAAAGTTAATATCATGTATCAGTAAAAATATATGTACATACTCGTTATAGATACACACTACGAAATACCAAACAGAATAATTTGTTTAGGGTCCCAATAACTTTGTTATGACAAGTATCCTAATACCTACGAACAAAAATATACTAACAAATCCGAAATTTACGAACCTTATAATCACGGAAATTTATTTATAATTTTGTGACTGACGAAGTTTGTGATATCGTTACGTAGCGAAATATGTAATTATTTATCTTACAAATTTTGAGCATCAATTGCAGTCAAAATAAAATCACACTCAACCATACATATTTATCCTGTACTTTTATACGAATTAAATTCCATTTACTAATTTCACAATCTTATATCATAAAAACAAAACTGAATAATATAAAAATAAATAATAACTTAGCTTTTAAATATTTACAATAATTATAAACCTACGGTTAAATTATGAATTAGCATTTGTGGAATATTCAACGTATTCACCTAAAAGTGTTCAGGGGGATACTTAAGCCTTTTGTACGTTTAAATCGAGCAGGTTGCACGCACGAGACGCGAATTATTCTGCGGTCTGCAGCTTCCGGCTCATTTGACAATCTGGATAACCGGAAATTTGGAGGGTGGCGTACAAGGAAAGAGGAGGAGAGAGGAAGAGAGACGTGCACTTGCGCGCGTAATACTCCTCGGTTTTTAACAATTTTCCTATTTATTTGACGACGTTGTATCGATCGACCGCTTTTTGCTGCTAATTAAATACATGGATGCGCCGAACGTGTTGAAATCATACGGATTCGAATCGCGATAATTCGCCAACGAGTCGAGATATACAGGGCGAAGCGTTACATGGAACACCCTTTATATTATTTACAATCGAGATAAATATTTCACGTATTCATGTCAAACGCAACCAAGGCTGTACTTACCAAGGATACTCTAGTCAGACATGGTGTTCACATTATCAACGATATCACGTTGTAGTTTCTCTTTTTTTTTTTTTTTTTTTAGTGGGTTAAGTCGTTCTATAAGTTTTTGACGATAACACAGCAACGGTGGAAAACATAATTTCGTTTGAAACTCCAGTTTAACGAGCAACTATTACATGTAACGCCACTTTTAGCGAAGTTCTTCCGGTGTGAAGCTTTAGCGTTCATGAAACAATAAAGAGAATTCGCACGTTGCTGAAGAAAGTTTGCTTTGATACTTGGTTTCTTTGCTGCTATATTTCTACATATATACTGTTTATTATATACATATATAGGCGACTAATGCATACATAGTTGCCGTGGCCGGTGCCTTTACGTGTCCCATTCGTCTAACCGATGCAATGCATAGTCGGGCACGACGGAGAGCACGGGTCTACCCTAAAAAACGTCAGCCGAATGTGTGTACGTGAGTGTATGCCTGTATGAGTGAAGCAACTGAATAAAAGCGTACGTGCGACGGGAGCTCGGGCTACATAGTTCACCAACGTCTGTCACGATAATAAATAAGAAAATCGTTCGCCTATCTTACATACAGTTACTCCCATTACTATTCGGACACTCTTTAGAACAGAATAGCTTTTTTAAAATTAGACGAAACAACTTGAGTTCCTTTTGAAGAGTTAGGATTAGTTTACTGGATTACGGGTACAAAGAATTTTAAAACAATTGCAATTTGTGGGAATCGCGAAGAAAATTGTAAAGGTCAATTTTCACAACATTTTTTATCCGAGTTTCTAGTGAAAATTTAAAACATACGTTTTGTAAATTTATGTTAATTATATGCACGCTGAAAATTTCATAGAAATCGGTTAACGTAGCTATGAGCTACAAACAGTTAAAAATTGTGAAAATCGCAGGTATTCGCGATTTTCTCGGATATTAGATGCTTCTGTCAACTTTGTTCTTTGGAACTGCAAGTTTTATTGCGAAATAACACGTTCGTTGCCACCAGGTTTATATGATCTGAATTACATTTCTTCGCCGAAATCAGTATTGGTATTTCGGTAATTAGTATCGGTTTAGGTTTGCTTCACATTCAGTATATATCCTAAAATTCAGGAACGGGAGTGTATGTGAGACACGGATTACGTTTCAATTTTGGATAAGATAAATAGATGAAAGTGTCCTTTGCATTCAGCAGAAATGCTTGCGTAGAGTACAAAGAGTGACGACTCAGTTTGCCTAGTTATCATATTTGAATAGTGAAAGGGTTAAGCCTATTCTGAGTTTTTTGAAACTTTGCCATTAACCCAAAAAGGAATTTTATAATCCCCAAAATATTCTAAAATCTTCTCTCTATTTCCATCTCCAAAACCTCTAATGGTGATTAGTTTTACCATTATTATCCCTAACTATCCCATTAATCAAACTCTCTAACTACTCAATCCTACTCTAAATCCTCCAAACTGACGCTAATTATCACGAAATCAACCTATATAATCCCTAAATACTCCATAAACTAATTCTCATCGCCTCCACTGTTACCACCTTACCAGAACTCATCCTCGTCACACTTGAACTCCTCGGAACCTCTCCTTCTCGTTACGCTTACCCAAGCGAAGAAAAATCCTCAAAGAACTCATTTCATTCGGGGGCAATCGGGGAATACTCGCAGCTAGCCCCAGGTGCGTGTACCGGACCGATCGGTTCACGGGGGTAGCCAAATCCCGCCGTATTATGCGCGCAGAAATACGGAAGAATCGTTTATCCAAAACGATCGTAAAACCAGGCAGGGAGCACGGCGAGGAACGACGATTGTCGCAGAGCTGGCGGACGTGGATTGGCGAAACGGTTAGGCGAGGAGGGCAGAGGGTTGTGGCCTAAGAATCCATCAACGAAACTGGTAATCAGGTGGGTTTCGCACGAGCCACTTTCAGGGATCCAATCTCGTCTGGCATTTTTACCATCGCCCCCCGCCCCTCTGGATATGCCCGCTCTTATTCCGTTTCGTTTGCTTGCTTTCCGTTTCCGTTGGCGCACGCGTCTCCCGTGGTCTCTACTATTTTACAGAGGATCGCACGGGGATTCCTGGAACGACGGATGGATAAATAGGCGCATCGTTACGGAGGAAGCTCGGAGCGAGTTCGCGGCAAGTTTAACAGGCTGATTAAAAGTTCTCGATGTCGCGTGGAACGATAACTCTTCGAGGTATCGGCAGCAGTAGGGTGGGCTGATTCGATGTATTGGCGGGATCTAGAAGTGAGCAATCATGATGCAAGGTAACGTGATTATTGGAATGTATGATGAAGAATGGAGGGTTCGTTGATTTGTTGAGTGAAATTGGGGATTGTGAGATGGGAAGAAGAGTGGAAGAAATGACCTTGATATAGTTTCATAGAAAAATTGATAGGTCGCGTAGTATAAAATTTTGAATTTCTAATCATTCCTAGTTATTTCTAATCAAGTGATTATGGGAGATTAGAGTATAATTGGATAAATATAAAAGTTTCAATTTAACCATATTTTTGAAAAATAATACTGTTCCGTCGCGCAGGTACGGAACGCGTGGGGTCTTCGTTGACCGGGTTTGTGGCACGCTCGCACGGGAAGGTTATTTTTGAGAACAAAGACGCTTCGTAGCTCCGCGAAAAAATAAGTAATTTCTTACAGAACAATGCCTTTAGAATTTCGACTTTCCGCGGCTTCAACAACCGAAGACGTGTCATAAACCAGGTATTTCTGAAAGGTCAATCCACACGCGCGTATAACGGCACTTTCGGCCGAGGGTTGACCTGGCGGGAATTTCCGACCGCGTCCTCGGTATTACTGAAGGGTCAATCCACACGCGCGTATAACGGCACTCTTGGCCGAGGGTTGACCTGGCGGGAATTTCCGACGCGTCACCGAAGGACAGCGAAGATGCCACGCACCCGCAGGTATGGCCCCACTTCTTCCAAAGAAAAGCGCGCTAAGGGCGCAAGGAAAGGGTGGGTGACACCTAAGGGGCACGTTGATTGATAATTTCTGCATACGTGAAAAACCAATCAGCGTTGAAAAATTCGGGGATCGAGAAACACATTCGCAAGGATTCTCTTGTGTGAACAACACATTCTCCAGCCATTCGACGAGACACAAGTAGGAGTCGTGATCGAAAACTCGAGTTTAAAACAAGTCGTCAATCGTTTCGTGACGCACTCTAAATTTTGCTAACGTTCCGAGCAAGACAAAATTTCGAATTAGTTACCTAAGATTAAGTTGGCGGGTAACAGTCGTGAGCGTGAACATTTTGAATAATCAAAGGAGAACGCGACGCGACAAATGCTAATGATTTTTAAACTCATAGTAGATTTATTACTTAAGTACAATTGGTCTGAAGTGTCAATATGATTATTCATTGTCTTATTTTCTTCTTTCCAATTGTGCCTACTTGAATGATGAAAAATTCTCAGTTTTTCGGTGTTAAGTATAAAATTCGTATAGTTCTTGGTAAGTTACTATTAGTGAATCCAAGGATAATGTTTCTTTAAATTTAAAAATGACTTTCATTCCTTCCTGAAAAACATAACATTACGTATTGCATGACCTAATAGTTACTGAATTGCTATAAGATTGTCGTAAATTAATTACTGAGAATTCAATTTGGGTTCAAAGTGAAAATACATGGTTGAAGACACTTGAAATGCTGTTGAAATATTGCGGTACTGTAACATTGTTGGTATATCAATAAAGTAATACATAGTATAAGTGATTGTTAAATAAATTATAAATAAATGCAGATGTTCCTTAATCCCAAATAAACATTAAAAAGAAATTATTTCGACACATAAGAGTCCGAAATGAGAGATGAATAAGAGAGATTAACGCGTTACAGTATGAGTTCTTAGAATGAATATTTCTGCCAGCCCAAATGGCATTCCGAGTGAATTGGGTTAACAATACGCGAATCGTGTATCACAATAAAATCCACCTAAGATAATCAACTCCGTTCAGAATTACCACTGAAGCCTCTCAAAACTTCTCACTTCACAGAAAAGGCAAATCATCTCATGATACCTTGAGCAAAGACAACCATCCAGCTTGTCGAAGAAGATGGCCAAAGAGGAGGAAACTAAGAGTGGCAACCCTGTCCCCGGGCACGGTGGAGGGCTCCAACCAGTCGTTCCAGGCGCGAGTGGTTTTTTCAGCGTCGAGAGAGCGTAAAGTCTGAAATTGTGGAAAGCAACGAGGGAGGGGAAAGCGTCAAAAAACGCGGAGGGTCGAACGTAGGAGGATCCAGCTCGGTAGGATGCAGCGGCGGGTGCGCCTTTAATTGCAGGACTCGCGGCACTTTTAAAGCCGGATGCAAATGGCCCATAAAACTCGCTGGCTCCGGCAGGCCGGCTCATTTACGAGCGCGGAAAGTTTTTAGGTTCGCCGGGACGGCGCGCGGCGAACGAGAGGGCCTGTTTTATCGGTCTACGAGAGTTCGAAAGTAATTCTCTTTAGTTGGCGGTGAGACCGACAGGCTGCGATGCCAGCCTTAACTTTCTCGAGGTGAACAAGCGGTAGAGCCGTCTATTCGGCTTCCTTACCGATCGTACGCACTTTGGTCACATGAACGTAGTCGATCTTGGATCATGTTTAAATCTCCAATCGAAGGGTCGGGATTTACTGTGTTTTAAGGGAAACAGAAAATAAGTACACCCATGCTCGGTTAAATTGAACAAAATCCGATCAGCTCGTTTTAATTCTCGCGAGCGGGGTAGCATTTTGATTCTAGCTCGTCAAGGAAAGACACAACAGACAAAACGAGAAGAGTAGGCAGGATGGACTAGTACACCAAACAGCGACGGTCGAGACACAGCAGTTGTCTGCGTTGCAATGAATCATCCAATATCAAACATTTCAATTTCTCTAATTTTCAACGTATCTTTATGAAAGTATAATAGTATTAATGAATTGGTGAAAATGAGTCCAGGCAAGACATAAATCCTTAAGTCATATTTTTCATTTCCAGATATTTAGACTTTTGGCTAGACTTTTGATATTTTAACTACCAACTCCATACAACGGTACAATTTTCGACCATTTATGCAAAAATGGTTCCATATTATTGTAATGTAAATCAATGCAAACAATTTGAATTTATCAAATTCTTTTTTAAATTTTTTAATTACTTTCATAATCAAATTTTCCAATATAGAACACGCAGACTTTCTTTCCAAATTGTCAATAGCTCCAATGAATTTATGGTTCTGAAATTTTTTTAAATTATCCCGCTGTTTTCGTCTTCAGGGGTGACTTTTTGAATCTTCTCAGTAGAGGTGAAAAGACACACTAATGAGTGAATTTTTTAACGTAGTCCAAAATAGCTTCGCTCGCACAGGTCGCATTAAATTCCAATTTTTTGGACCCTGGCGAGCACTTTGTCCTAATACGCTAGATTATTTTTCTACCGAAACTTTACAGAAGATCTCGACGTTCACAGTAAAGTAGTCAAAACAAAAAAATCATGAATCGCACGATGTTTTTACATTTGGAAGAGCGAGCTGACTCTTCGAGCGAAATTAATTCATTGAGAAGCTAACTAATCGAACCGAGTTTCTTTCTCTTCGCCTGTTTCGCCTTAATTTCCCTAACTTCGTTCTTTTCTTCAGCTCAATTATCCCCTTGGCGACTGAAGATTCCGATCTCTTCTTACAGACACCGGAGATTCATGCTCATTGAGATTCACGTTTATAAACTCACGCTCACAACTTTTCACCTATTTATTTGTAAGAAGAAAATAAATAAACGAAGAGTTTCGGTGTTAAGGGGGCATTCTTCTGTGACACTTGAAAAAATCGATTTTTTTTAATTTTTCAAAAGTATAGATATTTGAGAATGTACTGTTAAGTTTTGGCTCGTACCAAATATTGTGGCTTTTTTTTTTAACCCTTTTGAAGATATCTAATATATGAAAAACTATCGTCCGACGGCCTATTATGTCTTGGTTCAAACATACAGAATAATAACGAAAGTTTCAATTCTTGTTTGGTATCTGACGTCAGAACATTTATTTTGCGGCAGAAAAATTTGGAAAATTGCTACTTATTGTGCACCGTGCACTTTTTACGAAAGTTTCCGAACCGTATTAAAAATAATTAACAATATGGGCGTGAAAATTGGTCCAGAAGTCGTCATCAGACTTGCCGAAAGACAGGACAGCGCACAGGTGCTCACCGCCAACCGCCGCGGCGTAGTCCCGATGCCTCAAAGGAGACTAGAACAACTTGTCGAAGGGAAAGACTAGAAGTAGATGATAAATATGAAGAAGCGGAAGATATCTTGTATGAACCTGAGATTGCCGATTGGTATTGTAAGTAATGAAGGGATTGAGGAATCTGTTAGAAGGATCGGCGCAAAAGGAAAGGTGTGGGCGTTACGTCCTGGGCCTCCTAGTGGACTCGTGAGTAAGGCTTTCTAGGAGGCCCGTGCCTTAGACAGGGAGGGACTGGAAGAACTCAGGTCAGAAGGTGCATATAAACGTGAGCCTTTATGAGAACTAGCGAGAACTCGCGGAAAAACTTTAAACGCGTTTTACTCGAAACGTGATATTTTCACCTGGCTCAGATATAATCTCGAAAACTACATGACTGATTACGCTGAAATTTTTACAGGATAGTACGCATACAACTTGCAGCTATTGTCGATACCAAAATTATATTTTCATGTCGAATTTATCGTACTTTCTTTATTAAAAAACTACCGAAAAAAGTATGAAACTTCGGAATTTGCAATGTAAGCATTCGCCAATTTGCCAATTTTCAACATAAATCATTTATTTTAGTACAGACGATAGCGAAAAGCATACTCATTAAGAATCTTCTTAATTTTTTAATTTTTAAACACGGGTTTATTGCAGGTGAAACAATTAATTGAAACTGTATAAGAAATTGTTATATATGACGAAAAAATAACTAAACAAACTACAAAAAAATCTTAACGATAGACGTACGTATCACTCAAAAAAAAAAAATTCATGAAAACTGCTAAATGCAGCGTTCACACAGAGGAACGAATTCTTAAATGAATGAATTCTACTTTTAAATATTTCAACTGTCGTCTGATTGTACATTCAATGAAAAGTGTTGTTTAAAAATGCATTCCAAAATTAACGATTCATATTTTGTTATCTGAACAGTAATTACACTATTAAAGTGGATTTGTTGTGCCGATTAAGTAACAAAATAAAAGCCATTCATATTATTCAGAAAAGAAATCATAAATTTCAAATAATTACGATTACTTGACCTCTCTCTAAATAAAAAAATAAAAAACAGAAAAAATGGACAATTTTCATTATACACGCTCAGAACTCATTCTACGTGAGAAAACAGAAATCCATACCACGTGGAACAATCAATAAACAAGAACCAGAAAATTTCTGCAGACCTATTACGTACAGAACTGGCTGCTAATAGGATGATCATTACAATCAACTCGTTTCAACTCGTCAACTCCACTTTCCACTGCATCACGGCGTGATACAACACTCGAAGCTCGTCTTCAAAACGAAGCATCCTCTAACAAGCACCAGTCAAATCACTGAGGCGCATTAACCCTTTAAGGACGATGGACTCATATACACTACCGGCCAAAAGTTTGGAATCACCTCCCACTTTTCATCGATATTAAAACTGCTGCTAACTTTTTATAGATTTGAAGTTTATCTCAATTCCACATTTGTCAATTTATCTCATATCGATTGATTCGAACGATAAAAAATTCTTAAAGTCGCTGACTTTTTTCTGGAAATTTTTGTGTAAATTGCAATGCTCGGTGATTCCAAACTTTTGGCCGGTAGTGTATACATGGACGCGACCATCAACTCATACAGTTATATTTCAGGAAACTATAACTTCGATATGATTTAAGTTATGTAAAGAATTGAAGTATTGATCTAGTTATATGTTGTACAAGTAATCAGTAACTTCACAAAAGAGTTAAGCAGTTGTTGACATCCATATAAACGCTTTATACATAAAACCTGATGCTACTGTATTTAGAAGCGACAATATAGAAGTGAACATTTCACTATCCTATCACTTCGTGAAGTGTACTACGCAGGGAATAATTTATAGTGTTACTGAATACAAGTTTTATGATCTGATAGGAATTTTACGTAGTTCATAGGTACCTAAAAAAATAAATGCAGAATCATTTTGTATGAAAGAACAACTTGGTTTGAGAAACAAGTGCATCCTGTTTTATCCTGCTATGTCTACAATGCTTCCAATTTTATATTCAAAATAGAGTAAACAGGTGAGGCCACACATTGACGTTCTTCTAATATTTGCTTAGTTTTAAGGATATAAAAAGGACAAAAAAAAAAATAAGACATCTTATTTTTAAGTAAAATAGTATCAATATACTAATTCATGTAATCATTCATATCTTTCCTTTACTGATACAAACTTGTATGTTGGACAGTATAAGAACTTCGACAGTTTATACATTTTACAACAGAATTTTATAGTTTGCTCATTAGATCGACGTTCATTACCGCCCCCTACTTACCATTAAGTATTTCTTAAAAAATCCTATAAACAGCCAATCTACCAATTAAACTGTTTTATACATATAGTAATCGATCAGCAGTAAATCAAATGCGAAGATCGAATAACAATCCCAAACTCAGTCACGTTTAACGCTTTGTATTCCACTTCACCACATAGATTGCCAACATTATCTACTAATTATCTTCTACCTTTTAAGACATAAATATCTAATAGAGACAAGCATGTAAAATATAAGTATCTCGTAACCGACATCAAAAGTTTTGTACATAATATACGTGGTAATTTTAACCTTTAGGTGCCTGGATGAGCACTAGTGTTCAAGCACACTTTTAACCCTTTAAATTTTAAATTCTATATCAAACCTTTAAGTAACCAAACTCAATAAAATTTTTTTCTTTTTTAATATTGACTGCGAAATGAAAGCCACGGAAAAATTGTTCAGGCTTCAAAGGGTTAATCCTTTCCAAAGAAACTCATGCTGTGGCTGCCGCGATATTTCACTAGGACGTTTTTCTGCTATTGCTTTAAAATTTTTTTACTGCAGCACAACAATTTAATACACGATCGATATTGTACATATCAGAGATAAAGAAATACTGACTGCAGCGCACGCTCTGTCGCGAAAAGCTGGAAGGGTTAAAGGTAGCCTTAACAAGTTTACTGTCCGCTAAACTACATTTCACTCAGAAAAATTTCAACTGGTCCACATACACATACATATGTTTCTTTTGATACAAAAAGAAGCTATTTTTGAATTATTATGCAAGTAGTTCAATTAACAGTGTTATTTAAATGTAAAGAATGTATTTTAAAAAAGGCAAGAAAATTTGTCGTTGCTTTGAACGATTAAGGAAATTTTGTATCCAACCCTCAACCCTCTGTAACGCCATGCAACTTAGAAGTTACATATCCATTTATGTATACTTTTTATAAGTCTCATTTTATTTGTTTATTACTATACCATTGCATTATGTTGCTGTACCATTACATTTTTACCAGCTAATTTCTTTATAATAATTATTAACTGTTGTTTCTATGAAAATGTAGAATTGTAATCAACCGTAATTTTTCTTCTGATGAACGAAAAAAAATCGGATTATAGAGGGTTAATGAGTACGCTACGCTCACCACAATCTCTCTTTACCCAAAAATAATTCAACAACCCTTCACCCCTTAACGCTCATATTTTTCTCAACTTGAAGTGCTAAAAACGATCAATTTTCTTTTTTCTTAATTATTTTCCATGTGTATAGAAATAAGTTTCCCATTTATGTAGAATGCTGTGACTTACATTTTTGCCACGGAATAGAAAGGATAGCGCAATATGAAAAGTGAAAGAAAATAATGAAACAAAAGTGCACTTTTTGGAGAATTAGTTGTGCACGTATAAGACACGGACATGAGCGTTAAGGGATTGAAGTAACCAATTATCCACCGAAATTCTTCCATCATAACCATCACTCCACTAATAACAATAATAGAATAAATAAATAAAACCAATAAAACCTAGATCCAAGATCGATAAAGGGCACGAGGAGCGAGTATCTCTCGGTCGCCAAGTGAAAAACCCTGATAATTCGAGTGGAAGTTCGTCGCGTTGCTTACCAGAAGGAAGGAAGAGTGATCCATCCGATGTTGGTGGTGTTTGAGGGGCAAGAGGGGTCGGATAGGTGGTGGAGGGGGAAAGGGGTTGGAATAATCCACAGCGTTATTTTATTCGTGGCTGCGGTGCAGTCGATGCAGAAAGTTTTCATAAACGTTGCTCGTGGCCACCGTTCTCTCTCTCTCTCTCTCTCTTTCAAAAAACTCGTTCCAGCTATTCCATCCCTCTCTGTCACACGTTACGAGCGCTCGCAACATGCAGCAGACAACGGTTAATCAATGGGCTTCAAGCGCAGGCTCGCATCCCGGGATCTTTCCTGATGGACAGCGGCAACAGCACCGGTAACAACGCCGGGATGCTACGAGTGCGACGAGGACAGACATAGAGGTGGTCGAAAGGAGAGAGAGAGAAAGAGAGAGAGAGAGAGAGAGAGAGAGGAAGATGAGCTGGAGGGTGGTCGAGAGAGGCGGCGAAAGAGGGGCACAGAGAGCCGCGGGCACGTAAAACTAGCGAACAATTTAAACTCCCCTTTCAAGTCGTGACTTTGTTTATGCGAACGAAAATAATTCGTTGGCGAGCGGGGCTGTCTCTCTTTGTCCCGCCCTCGCGGCTGCACCAACGCCGCGCTCTCTTCCAACTTGGTCAACGCGAGAGAATAAATAGGTGTGTTTGCGATAGAGTTTTGGTGTCGATTGGACGATTCAGTTGTAACAGTTAGTTTTATAGGTCTTTCGCACTGAGTCGATTAACCCTTTGCTTTATTACTATGATTAGTTAGGCTCATGGCACAGATTCTTGTCAAGATACGACAAAAACAGTTATATTAGTAACAAAAATTAATTTTACATTCTAACTTTAGTTTCACTAGATAAAATTTAAGATTACCAAATATAAATAATGTATTATGCATTAACTTTTCTTACCTGAAGTTTCTTACTTGAAGTGTTGTGTGTAATTAGTACTTTGGAAATTTTTTATTTTAAGTTGATGTTAAAATTAAACTTTATTGAAAATAGAATTTCTCTTTCAAGTACTGTATTGCAAGTGCGACCAACAACGGAAGATTTTTACTTCAATGTGGTACACAGTATCTCTTCAAAAAAAAAATTTGATACGTATCTATTGTTTTATATCGGCAATCGTGCACAGTGAAGGGGTGACAAATGCCTTCAAAGTTAAAGATAGTAAATATATTTAGTCTAATATCTCTAAAACTATTAAAGATATAGGAATAGTGTAAATTGACACATTTTGTATTTTTCAACAACAAATATCAAAAATAAAAAATAATAAATAGTTTTGATCAAATATGTTTATTACCTTCACCTTTGACCCCTTCGATGTGGATGATTGCCGATAAAAAAAATACGTGTCAAATATTTGTTTACAGTACTTCCATGTACCAAAGTTTCATCAATATCGGTGATTATCACTTCGGGATGTTCCCTTGTGCGTTTTCTTACAGATCAAGAGGTTAAAGGAGATGGAATTTCGCTTATTTTATTGTGAAAAATACTATCCTCCTTAGCTAAAATATCCTATTTACCTAATTTTAATTTTTCAGGGTGTTTTGTAATATTTCACATTTTAAGCAAAGTAAGAGTGTCCTAAGTGCTTGACGCAAAACAAAATGTTAACTTTCGGGAAATCTCTATTAAAGAAGAATATTATTATCCTTTTTTTCATAGCTAGAGGGATACTATTATTCCTTTTCTCCATTAATTTTTCCTATGTTTAAAAATTTACATTGAACGAGGCATTGTAATTTCCCTACTAAAATAAATAAAATCACTCTAAAAAAATTGAAAAATGTGCAACAATTTAGAAGAAAAGAATACATGTTTGCCATTTCTGGTCATACAGTCATGTGCCAAAAATATTATACAAAATTTTCTGTTCATCTGATTTTAATAAATTAGATATATATCACTTTAAACAACGAATTACGGAGAGAAACATATGTGCATGTTCTTCTCAGAAAGACTTTTTTTACCTAAATACCTTTCCGACCACTCTTAAACTCGAAGGAAACGTGGTGTATTGACACGTAGAGGTATGGAAAAAAAAATGTCCGCAAGGAAGATCCAGGGTGTGATTGTTTTGACTGAAGCACAGCGGCCAGACATAGGGTGACGCAAGGGAAAGCGGAGATAATGGCGACATAACCGCAGCTGGTATGAGTCCTAGCCGACTAAATAATGAAAAGTTACTCGTATATACACACGGGGTTGGTATGGTTACATGTTAGTGAAAGTCTAGATGGCAGAGCATGAGAAAGAAGAAACCGTGCTCGACGATTTCGTAACGAGGAAATGCTCGAATTAATATGAGTTTATTCTCTAATACATCACGAATGACAGACCACTGGAATTAATAGGTTTCTGTGCCGAGTTTGTACGCTGGTGGTGCAATAAAAGTGACCGTTACGTGGTTAAAGATCGGCACAGTTTTCTGGCGGATCGTTAGCGATATTTAACTGCATAATATTATGTTGTATGTTGGTTACGTAACTCCGGTGGAATTTAGGTTAATCGAGATGTCATGAGTTTTAACATATCAGTTTTGTTGGTTGTACAAGAATATGTACTTACACTCACTGTTAAATAGGTTATTCTGTATTGGTGTTTGGATATATACACATATAATAATATGATTAGTAATATACACTGTCGTTCATAAATATCAAGACATAAGTATTATACGATTCAAATCATGTTTCTTCACCAGATTTAGTACTATATATTAGCAAAAATGTATGTACTCGTTATATCTATTTCGAGAATCCAGGATGAATAGTGTTTCGTAGATGTTAGTAATGACTAGTTTTTTAACGACTGTTTAGGTTAGCTTCATATTCAGTAAGTGCCTTCAGGAAGTGTCTTAACCCCTTAACCTATGATATCTTTTATGACTATGCATATAAGCGTCAGCCATTTTCTGTTTTAGTATCGTATCAGGTAAGAAAAACTAATCTGTCACAGATTAATTACATTTAGCAATCCTCAGTCCTACAAATTTAAACGAAAATTAGGATTACTATTAATTTTTCTTACTAATACAACTATTTTTCTCATATTTTCGCCAGAATCTCTGCCACGTGTCTGACACGTTGTCATACGTTAAGGGGTTAATACTTGTGAAGAGGAGGGTATAGTGAAATCATAAAGGTTTAAAAATTTTAACATACCTATTAAAGTTATTTAGTAGTGAGGAATATCACCTGATTGGTCAAATAATGGAATTACAGAAACTTAAATTATATGTATGAAAATTGTTGAAAATTTCGAGCTTCTGATGTATTTTGATAAATCTCGAAAGAATTATGTGTACAATTGATTGATTATACACTAAGAATGAGATAGTACGTGAATGTCTATAAGATTCTATCAAGATAATTCACGCAAACATATTTACATAGATATATTGGAAACAAAAATAGAAACAGTTTTTCAACTCATTACTGGAATTCATTTGTTTCAGACTTACCATAAGCGAGACATATCAACACTGATCGAAAAATCTTTATGGCTTACCTACAACAGAAAAATGGAAACTTCGTTAGCGGAACTATATCATAAAAAATTAATATTTTCTTTGTAATATTCCTGGTGGGCGAGTATAAGTCAGAATTATTAGTTTTACAGAGAAGCACTTATAATATATTGTATTTTTGAAATATACTATTAGAGTCTCAGGTAAAACAGCGTGAAAAAAGTGAAATTAATTTGTACTATTAGAACCATAACTAAAGGACAGCAATGTAGAATATATTAGCGTACTTATCCTGTTTGACAAAAATTTGACTTATACTCTTTTACTCGCCCACCAAAGATACATTATAACATAATATTAAAACAACTTTTAAAAGTTCAATTTTATGTTTTGTTCTTAATAATTTCAATACTCATAATTCGTTTACAGAATAAATGGACATTGATGAATCAATGTTAAAAAAGAAACAAGGGAGTCAAAATGGTAAGTGAAATTAAAATAAAGTGTAAGGGTTTCTAGAAACGGTTTATGGCACAATCGACCGGGAACGGTTATTTTTGAGTTCAGGATTTTCGTTTATTGCTTGCACATTACATCCTGCGAGGGTCACTAGAATTGCTTTGCTAGATTTTTAGCAATTTGTGCCTCTCGCGCTCAATAGCCTACGAACATACCATAAACCACGAATTTCCGAAAGGCACATCTGTATGTAACGGTCCGCTTGCCGATCAGTCACCCGGAGGAAATTCCGGATTTTTGGGACCTTCCGCCCACCCCTCGCGACCGTCTTCCGCCCTTCCAAGGTGACAGCGCGCTAAGGGCGCACTGGAAGGACGGTAAAGACGATATTAGACACGCTGATTGGCAAATACAATCGTTAACCATTAACCAATCAGCGTGTCCCAACAAAAATCCCTCTCACGGACGTCCGAGACGCGACGTCGGAGAGTTGAGTCGTCGAGTAGTCGTTCAACCACCACGAACAAGAAGAACCAAGGAGCAACCAGCTCACATCACGCGATAGAAATAGATCAGTTTTTACGAGTCCCAATCATTTGGGTGGTCCTTCGAACCAGTATCTAGACGGCACAACATCGTGCAAACATCCACAAAGCTCGAAAGTTCATCGCCACAACCACGGGCATTAACATAAAGTATACAAGCGTCCAAACAGCGATGGAATAAAAACCACAAAAGGGTAAACAGGTTGTTAAATTACATAATTGTCGTCATTTTTAAATATATAGACTCTCTTACAAACCAAAATTAATAAATCAATATTCTCAACTGTTAACATTTTCTAAACCTTTTTACGAGACATCTCGTGATCTTATGCCTTTTGCCTTGAAAAAGCAAAAATAGCAAGCCGTGCCAAGAAATCAATTAATCTAAAAATGATCACTCTAGTTGAACATTATAATTGAGATCTACGTACAGTGTTCGACCGTTCCACCGGGTGGAATGATTAACGCGACGATGAAATTGGTACGAACGTTGCACCTCAACTTAATGCAGAGCAGCTAATTTTAATAAAAATGTGGTTGACGATAAGTTGAAATAATCGTGTTGGATAGGTTCGTCAGATGGTCACAATTATTACTTGAATCGTCAACACTGTGAACGAGATAGAAGTCGGTTGGTTTATATATTTAGTTGAGTTGTTCTTTGGCTCGATTTTCCTTGAACTTTTGACTCGATCTGTCTTGAGGGGGTATGCGACCATGGAAGGCTAAATGTTAGATTGGGTAAATCTAACATTTCTCTTTCGCCTATAAATATCTGGTAAAGAGAACAACATCATCTTAACTCTATTTTCATATTTTTTTATTACTTTAAATTAATAAAATGGTAGAGCTGTACAACAATATCTAACTCCATTATCTAACTTCAGCGGAACCTTGTCAGCTTGCATCCACCGATAAAAGCAACTGGATTGTAAAGAATAAAAAATTTTTATGGCAACTTAAACAAAAATAGATTATCTTCAATGTAGCATAGGATTTTTCAATTATCTTGAAAAATGAGAAAATAATGGCTTGTTAAAGATAAAACTATCGTTTCCGCTGAAAAAAATCAAATTTAAATATTTATAAAA
Organism: Habropoda laboriosa; assembly: GCF_001263275.1. Lineage (NCBI taxonomy): Eukaryota > Metazoa > Arthropoda > Insecta > Hymenoptera > Apidae > Habropoda > Habropoda laboriosa. The sequence goes on from NW_017100544.1 coordinate 408,599, forward strand.
ATTCAAGGAATTAAGATATCAAAAAAAAGATTGTTTCGTGAAGAATAATGTGTAAACATTTCAAGTTAAACGGATGAAGAATTTTAGTTAACCTTTTAAAGTTTTCAGTTAACCTTTCTCTGAAATAAAAGAAAATTTTTTTAAATTCACCCTTAATCTGCGATTCCCGGGTCCATCTAGAGACCCTTTTGTCCCTAGAAACTCGTCAGATTCTTGTTTCTTAGCTGCTCTTAGCAGTTATCGAGCTTATTTCGTCTATTTTCTCACAAATATTGTGTACATTATTTCCAATTCTTAAATTCGTAAGTTGCATCACTGACAGAGTGTTTCTATAAACATTAAAAATAGCACCGATAAATACCGCAATGTTAACCATTCTTTTACTACAAAATATTATTTTTGAAGCAATTGTTCAATATACTCTGTTAATACATTTTAAAAATATATGGTAAGGTAGTTTTCCTAAAATTATGCCAATAAGCAAACGTAAAAAGTCATATTAAGGACAAGAAATCAAACGATATCTTTCCTTTTTAACAGCGTTATATCGGGTCGTCTTGCCTGATATGATATGCAGTCGTTTTCACTACTATAACTTCGTCAATTTTATAAATTTCAAAGAACTCTTCTACTACAATATTCTACACATGCAAAACTTCGAAAGAAAACAAAAAAATTTTCGATTTTTTGAAACCGCCAAGGTTGCATACTCGTTTTAGACTGCTGAGAAGATTTGAATTGGAAATATTGATATTCTTCTGAAAGCCAAAGCAGAGAAGCGATTGGGTTAAAGAATCTGATGGGAGAAAAACTGAGAACTGATGATTGATTGGTTTATTTCTAAATCAACTCTCCAGAAGTTATGGAAAGGAAAGGCGTGGTGGTGCGTAGTGGGAGGTGTAATGCCCGAAACGGTTGAGGGGCCTGATCTGAGGCAGGTAGGCTGCGATTAGGGTGTGCGAAGCCCCATTGTGAAGAAAATTAATGTAAGAATTTATGAGGAGGTATTAACGATCACGGAACGAGACTGTTCTAATCAAGTACTGACCGTCTGTGGCGTTAATAATTTATAGTGCCGCTGAGTGTTAAGGAAACTCATTAGCGACAGTACAGTTAGAAAAAAGAAATTTTTGTTAATTAAAAAATGTGAAGGGCTTTGGCTATTTGAAGAGGCGCGAAGGCCTAATGCGCTTGACTATCCGTTGCATTCCGACATTCTTTAAAACAGAATAACTTTTTTTAAATTGGACTAAACGACTTTGAGTTTATTTGAGAAGTTAGAAGGATTAGTTTACTAGATGAAGTGTACAAAGAATTTTAAAACAATTGCAATTTGTGGGAATCGCGAAAAAAATTGTAAAGGTCACTTTTTACACCTTTTTTATCTGAGCTTGTAGTGAAAATTTAAAACATACGTTTTGTAAATTTCGTGTCAAGGGCCTATTTTTCATTTTTTTCAAATGATGCAAATGGGTTAACTGTTTGTAGCTCATAGCAACGTTAACCGATTTCGATGAAATTTTAGAAATATTAGGAATATTAATAATAATATAGAATACTGTCTACATGTAGAATCTTAACAGTTTATTCAATCAAAATTTTTTCCTGTGCATAAATTGAAAAAAAAAGTACCCAGTTCTCAATGCTTCAATACGTAACCTACACAGAACGGAAACATGCAACAACAAAACCAAAGAACAAACACCAAAAAGAATAACAGTGACAAAAACACGTAACTAGATTACACAGCTACCCAAAAATACATCGAGGCCTGTACAATCCATCGTATACCACCTGCAAACGGAATTTCCCCACACAAGATGCCACCTTGCCTGTTGCACGAATTATCCCCCACAAATCGTCAGAACACAAAAGTACACCCTGATTCAAAATGATGGAAACACTTTCATATGCTTATTATAAAAATTTGTTAAGATAACTCTACAAGTTTTAATTGGTGCCATATAACCATTCAATGTGAGACCATTCCTTGTGTCACTTGATATGTGTACAATATAATATCAATTCGATTGTCAAATTCTTTCCACCCTCTCTACAACATACACTGGATCAAAAAAGTTTCCATACACCCGATTAGAATTTCGTAATTAATTTATTACTGTCCTACAATGAATTTGTTAACATTTTTCTCTAGCGGGTTATAATTTGTACAGATAACAGAGCTAATAACGCTAAAAAAATTGACATATTATCTGTTGTTGCTAAAATTTAAGAGCAAAAATAACAAAGCGATCAACTTGAGTGATAAAAATGTCTCTATACACTATTATTCATTTGTCTTGGTAATGCCTGTGGTTGTGGCGATGAACTTTCGAGCTTTGTGGATGTTTGCACGATGTTGTGCCGTCTAGATACTGATTCGAAGGACCACCCAATATGATTGGGACTCGTAAAAACTGATCTATTTCTATCGCGTAATGTGAGCTGGTTGCTCCTTGGTTCTCCTTGTTCGTGGTGGTTGAACGACTACTCGACGACTCACTACCCGACGTCGCGTCTCGGACGTCCGTCAGAGGGAATTTTGTTAGAACACGCTGATTGGTTAATGGTGAACAATTGCATTTGCCAAATCAGCGTGTCTAGTATCATCTTCACCTCCCTTCCAGTGCGCCCTTAGCGCGTTGTCACCTTGGAAGGGTGGGAGACGGTCGCGAGGGGTGGGCGGAAGGTCCCAAAAATCTGGAATTTCCTCCGGGTGACTAATCGGCAAGCGGACCGTTACATATTCGTGGTTTATGGTATGTTTGTAGGCTATTGAGCGCGAGGGACACAAATTACTAAAAATCTAGCAAAGCAATTCTAGTGATCCTCGCAGGATGTAATTAGACCCGTACAAGCAATAAACGAAAATCCTGAACTCAAAAATAACCGTTTCCGGTCGATCGTGCCATAAACCGTTTCTACAGAAAACCTAACATGTCTTATTTATCGGTTACCATAGAAACATGCGGGATTCCCCGTTCTATAGATCATCAGAAATCAGTCTGAAATAATTTTAATAAGAAATATAAGGTTACCCAAATTGAGCGTCACATCTTCAAATTGAAATAAAACGCAAAGTATTTGAGATTTGTACTGTTTCTTTATTTTAACACAAAGTCTACTTTATGACATTAATTATAAAAGACAATATCATTCAAGTGTCCTCCTCGGCTTTTTTTCATGAGCCCGATACGTTTGACCCAATTTCCCATTACATTTTCACATAACTGAAATTCAGTTTCATTAATGGCGGCTGTGATATTGTTTTTCAGCTCATCAATAGTCTTTGGATTATTAGCGCAGACTTTACTTTTCAAGAATCGCCATATAAAAAAGTCTAATGGTGCTAAATCACACGATCTTGGTGGCCAATTAATGTCTCCTCCTCGTGAAATTTCGCGTCCAGTTCCCTTTGATGTATGGCACACGAAACAGAGGATACTTGAATGATATTGTCTTTAATAATTCAACATCTGTGGGATGAAATAGGAAGAAGGATAAGAATCCGTAGCATTACAAATAAGGAACAGTTTAAAAATGCGGTATTAGCAGAATGGCATTCAATTAGTCCAGAAATAACAAAAAAACGAGTTGAAAGGATGAAAAATAGGATGATAGAGATTATACGGGCAAAGAGTGGCCATTCTAGTTAGTAAAAAAAATATAAATTAAACCAGTTGTAGTTAATGAATAAGTTAATGAGTAATAACTATTGTGACAGGAAACTTTTTTAACCCAAATTGTTTTATGGGCTCTACAGATCATAATCGGTTGGCAAAAAGTGTTTATAAATACATTGAGAAATTCTAATCGGGTGTATGGAAACTTTTTTAATCCAGTGTACACATACTTGTTCGTTAGAATTTTATTCAGGCCATGTGTTCAGGCTTATGCTGCGTCGACAGAGGACAGTGCCGCTTTTGAGAAAGTCAAGTGTTTTCAAAGGATGTATATTTTCTCACGGACTTGGGTCTGGCTAGAAAACAATAACTTTCTCTCGAAGAATTGTCAGCCAGACCACTTCAACGGTAATTGGCGCATCGTAAGTCCACCCGCAGTCAAAAGAGGGACCCAGGATTTAAGGGTCGGTTTTCCGAACTAGGACCTTTTGTGCGACGTCCTGCAGGCCTTGTTTACTCGACGAAATACTTGGCCTGTAGACGTTGCGCAATCGGGAAACCGCCCCAATTTAATCCTAGGTCCCACTTTTCTGCAGTTCCTTCCAAGATATGACTTGGAGGGTAGTGCATCAACAATTCCAAGAGAATTAAGATATAATGATTATCATGGCAGAACTGCCATTGAAAAAGCTATTGGAAAATTGTGCTTTTCACAGATGAATTAAAATTTAATGCATTCTCATCAGATGTGAAGATCACAGTTTGGAGAAAACCAAATGAGGAAATGAATGTCAAAAATCTGCGACCGACTCTAAAATTCGCCAGAGCGTGACACAAGGAGCCCGAGCCTCGTTTAAGGTGTGTACAAAATCAATTCCGCATCGGTTATTCCATTACAGTATACTTAAGAAAATGATAAAAACAAAAAAAAATACTATGTAGAGCTTAGGAGTTTGCCCCTAGAAGGAATGCGGGTCTGATTAGATCATATCCCCATAAGCCCACCTTTTTTGACACATCATAGAAATAGGGTACACATATTGTCATTATTGGCCGAATGCGATGACATCGACGAATCGGATCGTACATCAGCGTGTGGCGGAAGATTCGGGCGGTGTGAGTGAAGTACGCCTCTTATCCCTGGGTTGTTCTGGGGGTGGACTCCTACCGGTTTATACTGTGCAGAGCTGAGAAGTTGGTGTGCATTCCCACATTCCTTCCGCACGCCAACTTCTCATTTCTGCACCATACTGATCCAATATTCACATCTATACGACGCGTACGACCCTACGTGCGGCTAAATCAATCGTTACAGCTCTTCCACCAAATATACTTTATAATAAGCACACGAAAATGTTTTCATCATTTTGAATCACGATATATATTTCATCAACCTAAACGCTGCTATTTCTCGAGTTTGTACAGCTCCCTATCACGCAACCAGTTGTTGCACGCTTTCGTCGAAGACAAGCATGATCGAAGCGATTTCGAAGAGGGCGAGTGAGAAACATCGACGAACGACGAGTGAGAAAAACACGGGATGAACAACGTTGGGTCGACGAGGAGGGGTGGAAGAGCATCGAATACAGGGTAGACCGCCCCCAGCCCCTTTGATATTTATTTTTTCCGCGCACGCGTATTTTTTTTTTATTTCAAACGAACTCTCTCTCCATCGCCGGGAACTCGTTCTCCCTCTCCTTTTCTCACCCATTTCACTCGGTTTTTTAATTCGTCCGATATTTCCTGGTCGTTCGCATGTTAATTTTCGGCGACCAATGACGCGGCAGGCCCGCGGGTCACAGACGTGGATGATATTTCGCGGCCATCGACGCAGCGTGGCGAGAGTGCACGGTAAAATTCTCGATCGGTCGAATACGCGTTCCATGCCTTTTCTCGCTGTCCTCTGCCTCACTTCTCTTCTTTTTTACCTCATATTTTTATACCCGTTTTGCGTTGCAGAAACTGAGCTTTCGGCGAGCGATGATGTATCATGACTCGTCGAAGAAATACGAAAAATCGAACGAATAAGAGTATGATTTAATTTGGCGTTGTTACGGTTAACATGCGGAAATTGAAATTGTTAGGTTACTTTCTTCATTCTATGACAGGTGGAGAAAAAGAAAAAGAGTTACGGGGACAATTCGTGTTGTGTACACTGTTGCACGCCAAATTGATATTGTGTGACTGATGGAAATAAAATTAGAAATAAGAAGGTGCCACGATACTTCGCATGTTAACCCTTTGCGGTCCTATTTCTTGCAATGATTTTGCTTCAAGTTGTTTTTAAGAAAATTCATATCACAAATATAAATTAAATTCGAATACGAAAATGTATACTTTTAATGGAGATTTTTATCTTCAGATGAAAATGATTGTGGCTAAGAGGAAACTAATTTGCTATCACTAGTTATTTTTATTTTCAGGAGATAAAAGAAATAAGACACGAGATATCTTGTGATTACTTTAGAATAAGTTAAAGAACGAAGTTAATTCATTCCGTTAGATATCAAAGAAAAGAGAAAGTGATTTGACAAAAATATTTTTGTTTGAGGTTATCTTTGAAATCATCCGTATTACGCTATAAGAAATATTTTTGGCGTCCTAGTTGTAATTTTTAAAATTGTATACATTGTCATGTATTCGTCTACCTCAAAATGTGATGACTTCTAAACATTAAATTTAGTAGAAAATACAATTCATATTTTTTTAACCAGGTTATCCGAAGAAAATTCTCAGTTTCTCCATTAGAACAAGAGTCAAACGATTTATAATTGTAAACTAAAATAAAAGTCTATAAATGAGAATACGCTTATAATATTTGAAGAAGAGAAAGAAAAAACACAAAGAAACAGGAAGACATTTGCAATTATAAAATACAAGTACTATAAAGGACAACGGTAGAAATTGGCCAATTTTGGATGTAGCTGGCAACGAAAATTTTTTACAGGTTATGATTCTACAGGTTTCAAGGAATCCGAAATGCATAATGATTTACCCTGGAGATGGTGGGACAGTTATAAAAAATAAGCATAAATTTCGGAATGTCGTCGTTAGTAAAACTCACCTGATTAATCATCATTATCTTCTTCGGATGATAATTTGTTAACAAAATAATTACTCGAGATAGTGCAATAATGTTATATTAATTAAAGCACAAATACATTCACGTCATTCAAATACTATAAAATACATTGTATACGTTTAACCAGCAGGGGTTTATGGCACGGATTCCAAACGATGTTACTTTTGAGAAGTTTTTCTGCAAGTTTTTCGATAATAATAGCCTATTCAAGCCAGGGGGCAAATCCGGCTTATTGCCTGATGGCTGCGGAAATTCTCCACTTCTGCGGGCCACATGGCAAGTCGGTACTTGCCTCTGCGCGCTTAGTAACGGTAAACATGCCATAAACCCGTAAAGTCGACGTTTCGGCAAGATCGCCACGCGGGGCACGCGCTTAGTAACGGTAAACGTGCCATAAACCCGTAAAGTCGACGTTTCGGCAAGATCGCCACGCGGGGCTGACACCTCCGTTTGGGACCGTCTCTCCCTCTCTGCCACCGCCCTACTCTGCGGACCACGGGGGAGTGCACGAGGGTCTAGGAGAGCGGCTCTAGGGGGTGAAAGGCCCATGATTTGCCAACTAGGTAAACTCCCCATTTTGGCAAAGGAACATATATACAGCCACTTCTTCACGGCACACGGCAGATTCTAATATACTTAAAAACAATCGACACCACCTTGAGCGCTCTAACACGCAATACTCGACATCTTGATACACCAGTGCAGTCCAGTCCGCAATAATCGACATCACAAATAAGGCGCGATCACCATCGCGACAATAAGTAGTTGGCACATACACGTGCAATAATTACCAACAACGCCAACCCGACCTTCCAACCAACAAGAAGCGCGGGAAGCTGCGTTAGCAGTATACGTGCCGCTTGACAAAACTAAAAATGGACTAGACTCTATTATTGGACACACATGTGAATGTAAACAGTTGGTGAACGGGTGTGGGTTGTTGTTCCCACGTTACAACATTTTTAAGGTTTTGTGGCTATGCTCGACACTAATCTACGATGAATTTTCCAGCGGATTTCCTAAACGATTATTTTGTTAACGGATTATCATCCGAAGAAGATAATGATGATTAATCAGGTGAGTTTTACTAACGGCGACATTCCGAAGTTTATACTGATGTTTTATAACTTTCTCATTTGTATGTTTTATAACTTAAAACCTGTAGAATCATGTCATGTAAGAAATTTTCGTTACCAGCCAGGTCCAAAATTGCCTAATTTCTACCATTGTCCTTTATAATGTATAAAAGACAAGGTACAGTAAGATGTAATAATGTACTGAAAATTATTACAATACTATGTGTAGTATCAATCAATCTATTACTTCTTTCCTGATGTACGTACATACACAATACATTTTCAATAACTACAATAAATATTTGCAAAAGTACATGTATTTGTTCACTATTTATATTTATAAAATATGACTATTTGTATTGTCATTTAGAATTACAGACCACAATCATTTGTACTATCATTTACAAATAGGTATATCTTACATCTTAATCACATAAACTATCCAAAAATGAATATTCATAAATTATCCCTATCTATCCACCTTAAACACTTCAAAAAGCGCCACATAAAAGAACTGGAACTCCAAATTGAAACATTGTGAAAAGAATCACAGATGAACGAACTCCAGGCCGATAAAGAACGAGTACTACCTCAATAAAAAAAAAGAAAGTAGGCCAATCTTAGCTGGCTGAGAAAAGTAGGTATATCACCTGTTTTCGACTGGTTAACGAGTCCATGATCAATCACAAGGCCGCTACAAATGATTCGAACGTAACGTCAGAGACTGGTTTTTCTTGTTTCACGCGGTCGTCCGAAAAAATGCTTAAAGCGGTACCTTGAATGGGGGTCATTTTTGTTTTCTCCCGAACGTAACTCTGTTTGAATACTTTCACGTGGATCACAAAAGGCGCATACACGCATTGATTAATTTGACGGAAAAAAAGATCCTCGAGAATTAGTTTAGCACACTTCTGCATAATTGAATTTGATCAAGTCAATCGAATGCTTGACACTAAGGATAACTAGATCGATGACAGAATAGAAAATAGGAAAATAGGATACAGAGTACGTGGAGTGTACTTAACAACAGTATGTTATAAAAATTCATTGAATAGAATTTCCGCAGTTCAGATAAGTTGCTGACATAATTCTCAATTTCACTTTAACGTATAAAATTCTTTTGCAAACGAACCAATAACGAGTTATGATATATTAAGATGCATTAAAATTTAATGTAATGATAGATAATTCGAATTTTTGATGGAATTTTGTACTATATTAGTGTTGTGCTTAAATATTTATTAATTAACAGTAACTTGAAGTTAATAAAAAAGATAAATTACGTAAAGAATTATGCATTGAAGAAAAGAATAAAAAAAAAAGATAGAGAAAGATAGACTTTATAAAAATAATTTAATTGACAAGTTATGGTATGTGTCAAAATTTTGATTTCAAAATGACACTAGTTCATTAAATAAGCTACCGCAATGTTAAAATTGTTTACACAGGAAGAGACAAATAAATGTATATGTCCTGAATGCGGAGATTTCGACGCCCGACCGCACGCCGGAAGTGAATCTCTGCTACCAGGCGTTGGAGTCCCCTGTGTCCCAGTATCAATGACTTACAGCTCGAAAGTTCCATACGCGTTGAACTTGATTTACAGCATTATTAAAGAATTAACGAAGAAAGGAAACGTGCCTCTTCTAAATAGATACTTAAGGGGTCTTATTTCAGTGTGATACTTTCAAAAATTCGATTTATTTACGTTGGCGAAACGATGATTTTCTTCTGTTCTTGGTGTTTTATCATTAACAGGTAAGTATAGTAATAAAATTAATTTTGGACATTGTCGTGAAGTGAAGTACCTGCAAAGCTTGTGAAAAAATGGAAAGATCAAGAAAATAGGATAGCGCGATTGGGTTGCGTTGTGCCCATATTGAAGCTCCTTTTGCAAAGTTGTTTATTCGTGCGCGAGGTCTGCTGCCGTTTCGAACTCTCGTTTTCACAAACTATTTTTTAGCTTACTTCTAATTCGTTACGCGTCGCGTTAGCGTTAACCAATCAGGTAAGCTTTTACCAAATCGTAGATATTCGGCGGTACAGCGGAAATTTCCTCCAGGACCGGTACGTATGACCTGTACGCTCTGGGCATCTGGGCCTCGTACGGCGAATTCTTCAGAGACTCTCGGTTTATGACACGGAAATTTACTATTGTGTCCGTCGGTGAAAGTTCGTAGGAAAATATGCATTATCGAAAATTCTAAAAAGCAAAACTGAAACCGTTTTCTCAAAAATAGCCTTCCTAGCATGCACATCATCTTGTAGCTGATCGTTACAAGTTTAAGACGTAATACGAGAATCATCAAGAAGAATGTGACGCAAACCACGATGGCAATTGGCAATGCTGGCAAGATGGAGGTGAACCACGTGCTCGAAATGTTTCAGAGATCCGAAGAAAAGCACGGTGTCAAATATGCCTATTACATCGGAGACGGAGATAGGAAAATATATTACCATATTATCACAGAATCTCGACAAACGAGAAGCTCTAATATTTACACTGCCCGTCAGGAGCTGAATCTTGGTGCGAATGACGTTAGAATAAGGCTGCAATATCATTAGACAAATATCACTATCCACTCCCTCTTTATGACGAAATCCACATGATTCTTAAACCTATTCATGAAGGGTGCTGTGACGTGAATCTTATTTTTGTTGAAGACAGTGTTCCGCGTCTCTTACACGCCAACTTAATATTGTGTAAGTTGAATGATTTCTTAGTATAGACAATACGAGTGTAAGCTACTCTTACTGTGAACTGCTATTTTGATCTTTTTAAAATATTTGTGGACATTGAGGCGCATTGACTTTTTCTCGCTATTTTATCCTAAAATATGTGGTGAGGGGGTGGCCTATGATAACGAATAGGAGCTCTTCTTCGTCTTGGGCTGTCCTCCATGAGCCGCGAGCACACGGCCCACTCTGGATTTGCCCAATCGATAGGGTGGTGGTATGCCGCCGTGGCGAGAGTGTGAGGCCCAAAGGATAGTCAGTTCTAACGAGACTGAAGTTTGTGTGTGTGTAGTGGTTTTACGACACGTCCATTGCCATTGAAGAAAATGTACGGGTACCAGGAAGGCGTATAGTACGCAGAAGCGTCGAGTTTCTGCGTCCATAAAACACTTTCTGGTCCTCGATGTCACTTCGAAAAGAAAAATAAACACAAAAGAATTTAAATTAGAAGCCCTCAAAAATAGCAGGCCTGATCGTCCGTGTCATAAAGTCAAGCTCTTAACGGTTGCGTTTGCGATGCAACAAAGGGTTAACATAAGAGTTAAGAAAATAATAATGAAAGCTTTAACTCTTGCGTTTGGCATCTTGCCCCAAAACACATCTTTTGCGTACAAGAAAGCACTAAAAGTTGCCGTTTAATGGACAACATTATGGACGTTAAAGTTGGTCCAGAAACCATGAGACTCGTGGATGCACACTGCAAACTGCCGCAGTTCCGATGCCTCCAACGAAACCAGAATAACTCGTAGAAATGCCGAATCAAAGTCAGAAAACACTACGAGAAAGCTGAAGGTATATCGCCGATCAGTTGAAAGTATGTATTTCTTATAAAAATTATATTCTTAAATTTTTAAGCGCGTTTTTCTCGAAACATTAATTTTTCACCTGGCACAGGTCAAAATTTAAGAAAGTAGCCAACCAATCGCTCTAAAAATTTTAACAGATTATTCGTCAATTACGTTTATTATGTTGAGTTTATCATACTTTTCACATTGCAGAATTGTCGAAAAAGAATAAAATTTCAATACTTACACGTGCCATTTTGTTAATTTTCAACAGAAATTCTTTTTTCTAGTTTCGCACTAGATACAGTTTTGATCCGCAATAAGCAACTAGCTCGGGACCAGTTAATTGCTTATTACGGGTCAGTATGCTATTCGGCTTGATTTTGTTCTTGGACAGAACAAGAGAACATGGAGAGCGAGCAAGAGGCTCGCTAATATGTAAGTACTAGAATGAGAAAGTATTCTATTGTTCTTCTACTAAACGATGTCACTATTCATTCGATCGTAAAACTTTATGGCTTCTCGCTTTCACAGACCTCTCACTCGTTCTCGGATCTCTCACTCGGCGGCCGACTTCAAATAAAGAAGAGGGAATAGCAAGTTGCTTATTACGAGCCAGTCTGCAGTTGCTTATTATGGATCAACACTGTACTCGTACTAATTAAGAATCCATTCGAATTTTTTTGTTTCAGATAAGTCTACGAGGTCAAATCACCTGCGCTACCGAGACATCTCTTTTTAAATATGCCACATTTGCGTCGCAATAAAAACATTAAAAAAAATTAATTTTAATACTTTTAATATTATTTTATATTCCGTACAAATGCTTTAATAAACCATAAAAAGTTTTATACTATTCC